>NW_012149975.1:1231212-1366214 GCF_000956105.1 Propithecus coquereli | reverse complement strand
CCTGGCGGCGCCTGCGCGGGAGGCGGGGGGAGCTGGGGCTAGGACAGTGTGTGTGGGGTCCGAGTTAAACTCCCGGGCTGTAGCCAATGCGTGACAAAGCCGGGCCCGGAAGCGGGATGACCGCTAAGTGGCCCTCACGCCTCCGAAACCGGGACGCTTGGGTGTGAGCCCACATGGCTTCTGGTGCCCGGGAGGCAGGAGAAGTGAAAACTGTCAAGTATCCAGGGACAACAGTGCGGCCGCCCCGGGTTAGCCACCCCAAGGAGGTCCACTCGTGCATCCTGCCAGCCGTGGCCTCGGCCTCCTCATAGTCACAGCGGGGCCTGGGCAAAGGGCGTGCTCTGGAAGCCGTGCCACTTCACCTCCGTGGGGCCCACACCTCAAAGTAAGCCTGACGGAGGCTCTCACGCAGTGTTCATCACTCGTCTAGTTCGAGGAGCGCTTCATCTCTCCCCCTGCCTACTGGAGCACGGAATATTAAGAAAGAGGAAGAATAACAGCTACAAATAGAGCAATTTAACATTTTGCTGAGTGTCTACTATGAACCAAGCGCTTAACTATCAAGTCATTTAACTCTCACAGCTACTCTACGAGGTACATACTATTATTATTTCCATTTTACAAGTGACAAAACTGAGACATAAAGTTTAAGCAAGTTGCCCGAGGTTACACAATTAATAAGTGGCAGAGCAGGACTCAGGATACCAAGTGGTGTGATTCTGGCGCCCAAGCTCTTAACCACTGTCTTAAACTGCTTCCAAACTCTGGTGGGATTGCTCTTCTAAGTAGTCAAGCCTGTTTTTCCCCTTGCCTGTCTTCTCTTCATTCTTTGCCTTCTTGACGGTTACAGCCTGGGGCCACCTTCTTACACCTCTTCCTTTGCCATTTCTACTTAAAATTCCAGACTCCTCCTTGGAAAAATAAAGGGAGTTTGCTCTTAGCAACCAGGTTTTTTTGTTTGTTTGGTTTTGTTGTTATTATTGTTGTTTTGCTGTTTGTATTTTTTTTAAGGAAGTGATGGGGTGATTGTGGAGACAGTAGTTGTTTATGTTTCTGAGCATTTCTCTCTTTGGCTACCAGTAAACTGATCTAGGATCTGAGAGCTCAACATTGCTGACTTGGTATTTCAACTTACATACACTGAAATTCTAGTGGTAGCTTTTAGGTAAATTTGAGAATGATCAGCTATTCAAAAACTTGCTAGAACTAAAAATAACAGCACATTTTGGGCTTTTTCAAATACTCAAAGAACTCGAAATACACATGGAATTTGAAGTATTACCTTTTACCTGTCAGTGTATTCAACTCAATTCACCTTTGTTAACAGGAATGTATCATTAGCTTCTCCACTATGCTTATTCAATAATTATTATGTACCTACATTGCACACTAAATGCCCATTAGGTGGAAAGCACCTGTTACAGAAGTTTACAGTCTCCTTGAGGAGATATGTTTAAAGCAATTGGTTTCAGCATGTATCAAAAACCTGGCACATAGGTTAAAATAAATAAATAAACACGAACTGAGTTGATGTATATCCCAGTCACTACTTCATCATCTCTGCCATAAAAAGGTTCAAATGGGGTTGCTTTATAGTAAGTTTCTCCAAGAGAAATGACAGGAAAATGGGATAATCAGGTGTGGCCCAAGCAGCGGTTATCTATACAGGAGAAAACCTTCCAGAGTTCATAGCAAAGGTGTTGCTATTGGGGGCAATTGTAGAATCTGCATTTGAACTGGGATTAAGATGTTACAATATACTTATTCAAAAGGAACCCATTGCTGTTTGGGTTAGTATTCTTTGCCTGAATAGTTAATCTAGTAGATGCAGTACTAGACTTGGAGTCAGAAGACAATTTAATTTATGTGCTATCCGACATTAAGTAGCCCCTTCACCTCTCTGAGAGTGTTTTCCTGAATTTCCAGTGGGGATCATAGTAATATTGGTCTCACATTCCCCACAGCATTGTTTTGAGTTCCAAATAAGATAACACACCTGAAGGCACCTTGTACACTTGTAATATATATACAAATGTACAATGATATTTTGTTAATATCAGACTGGCCACTAGAAGGTAGGGATCTAATTATGAAAGATTTTACATGTTAACCTGGAGCCAAAAATGTCAAGAACAAGAATAAGCATTTGGAATGTAATAGTATGGTAAAAATCCGAAGAACGGGTGGATGTAACAGAAGTTCAGGAAATAAGAAGAAAGAAAGTAAAAATAAAATATTAGTGGTAAAAAAATATGAACAAGGTCGATGGCTATTATGGGCTGAATTTTGCCTCCCTCCTCCTTCCCACCCCCCCCCCAATTCATATATTGAAGTCCTAACCCCGGTACCTCAAATGTATTTAATAATTGTATTTGGAGATAAGGTCTTTAAAGAGGTAATTAAGTTAAAGTGAAGTCTTTAGGATGGGCCCTAATCCAATATGACTAGTGTCCTTATAAGAAGAGATTGGGATCTAGACATGTGTGCAAATAGAGAAAAAAACATGTGAGGACAATGCGAGCCAAGGGGGGGCCTCAGAAGAAACCAAACCTCCTGACACCTTGAGCTTGGATTCCTAGCCTCTAGAATTGTGAGAAAATAAATTCCTGTTATTTAAGTCACCTAGTTTATGATAATTTGCTATGGCAGTTCTAGCAAACTAATACAATGGCAAATATTTCAAATGCCAACTATGGTATCCACTGTATTAGTGGATATATATTAATTAGTGTTAATTAATATGTAACAAATTGCAACAGACCTGGTGGCCTAAAACCACATACATTTATTATCTGTTTCTGTGGGTCAGGAGTCCAGGCACAAGTTAGCTAGGTGAACTGCTCAGGGTCTCACAAGGCTATAGTCAGGGTGTTTGACCAGGCTGTTTCTCAAGTGGAGCTCAGAATCTTCTTCCAAGCTCATTCAGGTTGTTGGCCAAATTCAATTCCTTGCAGTTATAGGATTCAGAACCGTAGCATTTACCCACGGTCACGGGTGGGCACGCTTGTAGCTCCTATTCAGGCGGTGCAAATGCAATGTATGTAACCTAAATGTTTGTACCCCCATAAAAATTTTGAAATAAAAATAAAGAAATAAATAAAGAAGAGGAACTGAAAAAAAAACAAGAACCATAGCATTTACAGGCTCTAGAGGCTGCCCCTTTCCATGGGCAGTTGACCACATGGTTGTTTGTTTAGTCAAAGCCAACAGGAATATTTCTTTCCCCTTGGGAGGGGTCCAGTCCCTCTTTTAAGGTCTTTCACAAGATTAAGTCAGGCCCACCCAGGATTATCACCCTTTTAATTAACTCAAAAATCTACAGATTGGGTGCCTTTCTTGATTACATCTGCGAAATCTCTTCACCTTTGCCATATAATGTAACCTAACCACAAAGGTGACATTTCAGCATATTCACAGGTCCCAGCTACATCTAAAAGTAGGGAAATACAGAGAATGTAATTAAAAGACAAAAATCTCAGAGGCCATCTTAGAATTCTGCCTACCATGCCCCCAAAGGCTTAACAGCTCCAAAAAGCATCTGCAAGCTTGCCATGAGCCTAATGTGAAACCAAAGGATTTCAGTTGCATTAACTCTGATTAAATAGCAAATTGAAAAATATTAGGACAACTTTCTTATCTTTCTGGTCAATTTGCATTTCTTCAAAATATTCATCTTCTCCATTACTGAATGGAACCACTATTTACAGGAAAACCTCAAGATTCACATGGCTTTGGGTATTGCTTTAGGAGTTAGGGATAAATCTGACTAAAGGTGTGCAAGACCTGTACCCTGAAAATTATAAAACATTGGTAAGAGAAATAAAAGAAAATCTAAATAAATGGAGGAATATACTATATTTCTAGGGAACAATAGTCAATATCATTAAGACTTCAATTCTCCCCAATTGATCTATAGTTACAGTGCAACCCCAAACAAAATCCCAGTTGGCTTTTATTTGTAGAAATTGACAAGCTAATTCTAAAATTCATATGGAAATGCTAGCCAACAACCTAAAATAGACAAAACAACTTTTATTTTATTTTATTTTATTTTATTTTGTTGGAGGGATAAAACTACCTGATTTCAATTTTTACTGTAAAGCTACGATAATCAAGGCGGTGTGGTATTGATCAATGGTACAGAATAGAGTCCATAAATAGACCCACAACATATATGGACAAGTGATTTTCCAAAAACGTTCAAAGGCAATTCCGTTTTTTGAGAAAACTTCATACTATTTTCCAAAATGGCTGTACTAATTTACGTGCCCACCAACAGTGTACAAAAGTTCCCTTTTCTTCACATCCTCGCCAACACCTGTTATCATTTGTCTTTTTGATAATAGCCATTCTAACAGGTGTGAGGTGATATCTTACTATGGTTTTAATTGGCATTTCCCTGGTGACTAGAAATGTTGAACATTTTTTCATATATCTGTTTGCCATCTATATCTCTTCTTTTGAGAAATGTCTGTTCAGATCCTTTGCCCATATGATTCAGCAGTCCCAATTCTGGGTGTATATCCAAAGGAACCAAAATCAATATGTCAAAGAGATATCTGTATTCTCATGTTCATTTCAGCATTACTCACAATAGACAGGACATGGAAGTAATCTAAGTGTCCATCAACAGATGAATGGATAAAGAATATGTCATATATATATACATACACACACACAATGGAATACTATACAGGCTTTAAAAAGAAAGAAATTTTGTCATTTGCATTCATGACAACGTGGAAGGAACTGGAGGACATTATGCTAAGTGAAATAAGCCAGGTGCAGAAAGACAAATACTTCATGATCTCATTTATATGTGGAATCTAAAACAGTCACTCTCATAGAAACAGAGATTAGGAAGGTGGTTACCAGAGGCTGGTGGGGAGGAGGAGGGATGGGGAAAGGGGAGATTTTGATCAAAGGGTCCAAGGTTTCAGTTATACTGGAGGAATACGTTTTAGTGCTCTACTGCACTGAATGGTGACCATAGTTAATAATAATGTGTTGTATATTTCAACATTGCTAATAGAATTTTAACATTCTTACCACAAAAAATGATAAGTTGGTGCATCTGATTAATATGTTAATTAGCTTGATTAAATCTTTCTATAGTGTATACATAGATAAAAACATCATAATTGTATCCCATACATATACACAATTATTATTTGTCTATTAAAAAGTTTTAAAAAGGCAATTTAGTAGACAAAGGATAGCTTTTTCCAATAAATAGTGATGGAACAACTGGATATCCATGAGAATGAAGATCCATACCTCATACTATCTATAAAAATTAACTCAAAATTCATCATAGACCTAAATAGTAAAATCTGGAACTATAAAATTTCTAGAAGAAAACTTAGACAAAAACATTTGTGACCTTAGTGTAGGCAAAGATTTTTTAGATATGACCCCAAAAGCATGATTCATAAAAAAACAAATTGATAAGTTGGACTTTATCAAAATTTTTTTTTAAACTCTATAAAAGACACTGTTGAGAGAATTTTAAAAAAAACTACAGACCAGTAGAAAATAGGTAAAAATCATATAGCTAATAATAAAAGACTTGTGTACAGATAAAAAATTTTCAAATCTCAATAACAAGAAAATAAACAAATCATTTTTAAAAAACAGACAAATGATTTGAACGGATACCACAAAAGAAGGTATACTAAAGGAGCATGACAAACAAGTACATGAAAAGAGGCTGAATATCATTAGGCATTAGGGAAATGCAAATCAAAACCACAGTGAAATAACACTACAACATATCAGATTAGCTAACATTAAAAAGAATAATCACACCAAGTTTTTGCAAGGAACTGGAACCCTCATACACTGCTACTATGAACGAAAAATGGTGCAACCACTTTGGAAAACAATTAGGCAGTTCCTTAACAAGTTAAACATACTCCTACCATATGATTCAGCCATTGCACTTCTAGGTATTTACCCAAGAAAAAAGAAAGCATATGTCCCTACAAAGACTTGTGCATGAATATTCATA
The DNA here is from genome assembly GCF_000956105.1 of Propithecus coquereli. Classification (NCBI taxonomy): domain Eukaryota; kingdom Metazoa; phylum Chordata; class Mammalia; order Primates; family Indriidae; genus Propithecus; species Propithecus coquereli. Next base: position 1,360,204 of record NW_012149975.1, on the reverse strand, counting down.
GCAGATGTATTTGTTATAAACTAAAAATGGAAACATACCAAATGTCCATCAACGAGTGAATTGATAAACTGGTACATTCATATGCTGAAATACTACTCAGCAATAAAAAGGAATCAATATACTACGGCATGATACACACAACAATCTGGATGAATCTCTAATTATTCTGAGTGAAAGATGCCACACAAGAGTACATACTGTATTATTCCACTTATATAAAATTCTAGAAAATGAAAATACATCTATAGTGATAGAAAGTAGCATATCAGTGGTTGCCTAAGGATTAGAATTGAGGGGGAGCAAAAAGGACAAAGGAGTACAAAGAAACTGTTAGGGGTGGTAGGTAAGTTCCTTATCACTTTTATGGTAATGGTTTCACAAGTGCGTAAATATATCAATATTTATCAAATTGTACACTTTAAATATGGGCAGTTCATTCTATGTCAGTTACACCTCAATGATGCTCTAAAAAATCAGTCCTGTGCCTTGACAAACTGCAGTGTCTCTATTTTATTCCCTTTTTGTGGATAAAAATACAACAAGGATACAGTCAAGGCTCAGGACTAGTTTGGAATCAGGGACTAGAGTGCTGGCAGGATCTATCTCACATCTCATTTCTGCAAAGAAGTGGGGAATCTACTTTGTTATTCTCTTTTATTACAGATTGGCATTTTATGTTTTCCAGGCTGCATGGTAGGCCTCAAAGAGTCACAAATTACTGGGTTTTATCTCCTCTATTTAAGAGACCAGCCAGACTGAGGCTAAAATCTCTAAAACCCAATTCCATCACAGACCCTCTGATCAGCCCCTTTGGTATCAGGTACCCAATTCTGGACCAATTAACTAATCTCTGGCCTCAATTGAATCTAAATTAAATGGGGGAAGCCTTAGCCTAGCCATTAAGAATTTGGGAAATAGTGGACATGACTTCAAATCATTATTGGAGCTTCAGTTAGCTCCAAGAAGGTTTTTGTTACTTGCAACCCAAAGACTTCTAACTAAATCACCTGTCATTTTTAATGGGGGATACTACGTAAAAGCCAGAGATGTTAGGTAGGAAATTCCAATTTCTAAGGTCCCACCAAAGGACGTCCTGAGGCCTCCTCCTGCTATACAAATGTATTTAATGGCTCTCATTGTAAACCCAATTCCACCATGATTAGTACAACACATTCAGAAATTAAAGAAGTGAAGCCTCTTATGCCCTATATTCACTCTACCACATAGTTTTCCACCCATGCTCTGAGGTTAAGACCATCAAATAGAGAACAATAGGGAAGGACAGAGCCCCAAATGTCAGCTTTTAATCAAAATTAAGCAAAAAGCCTATCATTCTCACTACAAATAACCAAGCTGTTGTAAGTACTAAGAAATCAGTGATGCCACCTGAAACAAGAGGTCCCTGGAATTAAATTTTTTTATTTTTTTATTTTTTTACTTTTATTTTTATTTTTTGAGATAAAGCCTCACTCTGTCACCCAGGCTAGAGTGCAGTGGTATCATCATAGCTCACAGCAACCTCCAACTCCTGGGCTCAAGTGATCCTCTTGCTTCCTTCCCTAGTAGCTAGGACTACAAGTGCACACCACTTGTAGTGGTGTGCACACCGGACTAATTTTTCTATTTTTGGTAGAGACAGGGTCTCGCTCTTGCTCAGGCTGATCTGGAACTCCTGGCCTCAAGTGATCCTCCTGCCTCGGCCTCCCAGAGTGCTAGGATTACAGGCATGAGCCACCACGCCTGACCCTGGAATTGTATTTTAGGTGTATCGAGATGATCCTCAAACATATTTAATGCCAGATTCATCATCTTCCCTTTTCGCCAAACCAGTGCCCCTTTTTCTGTTAATAAATATTATCATCATTCTCCCTGTTATCCAAGCTTAGAACATCATCTCCCCAATCATTCAACAAGTATTTATTGAATGCCTCCCATGTGGAAGGCCAGAGCTAAACTCTATGAGAGACACAAAGAAATATAAGATCTGGACTCAAAAAATAATAAATTGTCATGCAGGATATGGCAGAAAAAAATTTTAATTAAGAAATCATTTCAGGGAGATATGTCAAAACCAAGTAAACACTACACCAGGCATGTATAAGAGCCATGTGTGTGGTACAAGCAATGGAAATTCATATAAACACATTTCATTATATCAATAAGTTAGAACTAAATCCTCAATATCAGGAACTTGGTTAAACATATGAACATATGATAGAATACAGTCTTTCAAATGACATCTTTCAAAATGGTGCATGATTTTATATATCGAAATGCAAAGATATTCATGATAAGTTACAACACAATATGCATAGTTCACATGTATACAGAGAAAATAATTTAGAAAACTATAGAATAAGATAATAACAGTTATTAGCCCTTAGTATGTAGCATTATGAGTGTGATTATATTCTTTTGCTTTTCTACACTTTGCAATTTTTCCATGCTGAGAATGGAAGAAAATAATGTGATTTTTTTCTAATAAAAAGGAATGACTTTAGAGAAATGTTGATGCAGAGTCATGTTTTAGCCATGTCATTTTAAGTTGGGATCATATGCAATAGAGATATAGAACTAGAGCAGTTAACTGGAAAATATTTACATATAGATGACAGTTAAAACACTGGAAACAATTAAGAAACTCAAGGGAACTCTCAGAAGACTGAGTTGCCAGAAGACACCAAAGGAACAATGGGGAAAAAAAGAGTTCACCTCCGGTTGAGAAGCACAAGAACATAAGAAGCAATGGAGAAGCAGTTGTGTTAAACAGAAGGGAGAGTGAGGGGCACTTACTCCCATGGTGAACAAGGTAACACTCTCCATGTGGAAGTGTCCAGAGCAATTGTTGGATTTTATAGTCAAGCTGCCTTTTTAAAAAACTTCCTACAAAATAATGTCATCTTTCTGAAATGCAAATCTACATATGTCACTCATCAATTCAAAAGTCACTTCTCCTTTGCACATTAGAACTCATTGAAATCAGGAGATCAGTTCTGGAAGGAAATATAAAGATCGTTTCATCTTGGTCCTTGATATCACCTATGATAAAACCGAGTCCTTGGGAATTAAAATGATTTGCCCAGGGTCACACAACCAGTGACTTAAATATATTAATAGTTAAAATTTTTTCAGCTGTCTGTGCTAAAGAGGAATGTGGGAGGTTTGGTAAATGAAACCTTAGGTAGTCTGCCAAACTCATTTTGTCAATGGTTTCAAGTTTCTTCCTTTACTGATCTTTTCCTTTCCTGTAGCTCTGGTTGACCTACTCTATTATCCCACTTTCCATTTTCTCCTCTCTTTTCTCCTAAATCTGTTTCTTTTGAGGTAATGGCTTCATTTTGACAGCTCTTTGCTCATTTGACCATATTAACAGAAGTGCCTCCCTCTTGCCATCCTGGCAAACAGCTTCTCCTTTTGCCAGGGTCAGCTCAAGTGTCACTTTTCTTAAGAAGCAGTTTCTGTCACGCAGGTGGCAATGCATACACCTTTGGACAGTGATAAAGAGCTAAGTGTGCCTGGGTTTGAACCCAAGCTCTGCCACTCACTGGCTGTGTGACCTTGAATCTCTTTTTGTCCATTTGTAGTATTTGTAGAATGCGAATGCCAACAATTCATTGTCAAATAGTATTCTTCTGAAGGTTAAATAAGGTATTTTATATAAAAGCACTTAAAACAGTGCCTAGTACATAGGGAGAGCTACATAATTCTTAGATAGTATTATTACCTTGCACTTGCTTCTCTTATCAGAGCATGTGAAACACTTTCAGACATTTTTTATATGTATTCATATTCCTATTAGACTATAAGCTTCCTGAAATCAGGAATAGTGCCTGATTCACTGTCTGGCAATAATGGGTGCTCAATAAATGCTTGTGGCATGAATAAACTGTGCCTAAACAGACAATCAATCTCTACTCCAAACAAACTATATTCCCAAAAAAGGTTGTTATAAAAACAAATAAATCTAATAAAATAGTCTGTATTTGCTTGCTTTAAATAATATCAAGCCCTCCAGGTACATTTAAATTAATGTCAATTCATGAAGCTCTCATACAATTGTTCAATTCTGTTAGTCATGGGAATGTAGAAAGTGGGAATGTGCCATTCTACCACATGTCTTTTAATACCATCTCCAAGCCTGGGCAACATAATGAGACTCCATCTCTACAAAAGAATTTTTTTAAAACATTAGCCAGGCATGGTGGCACATGCCTATAGTCCTAACTACTCAGGAGGCTGAGGCAGGAGGATTGGTTGAGCCTAGGAGTTCAAGGCTGCAGTGAGCTATGATGACACCACTGCACTCACTCCAGCCTGGACACTGTTTATATATATATATATATATATATATATATATAATCCCCAAAATACTTATGAAAGACCTTCCATTTAACCTCTTCCATACTGAAAGGTGAGCTCTGCTAACCACTGTCAAATTTGAGCAAGTCCTTTACCTTCACTGACTCTTCCCTAATCCATAAAATTGGATAATAGCACTCACTACTCAACATTTCACAGAGAAATTATGATGATTAATGAGTTAATGTTACTAAGATCCTTCAAAATGAAAAGTGCTACAGAATTGCAAAGTCTTTGACACCATTTGCCTTCTTTATTCTTGGTGATAGTAAATGTGAATTTAGGAACTTTTTCTATAAAAAGGCTCAACTTCTATTTCTATTTCTATTTCTACATGTTAACTTTCTTCTAATGTAATACTACATTTCATCCTTGTGGGCTTGCCTAGAGATTTCAGGAGTAAAACAAGCAGCAGGTTCCTTCTCCTTTTTCTAGTAAAAGAAAAACAAAGCAAAACAAAAAAAATACAAGCAGGAACTCTTTGAAAACAATAGTCCCAGTTTCATAAACATGACATTGTTAAGGATCTGCTTCTTATCATTAGGTAGGACCTGAAACAGCATCTGATCAAGTTTCTTTTTCCAATCCCCCATCCCCAACAAAGCCTTCATAGCATCTGCAGATGTTGATCTGCTTCGGTAACTGATTCTATTCAAAAGCCACACATTCCCTAACCAACACTCACGACTCCTGATGCACGCTAGCAGCCCTAGCACGTGTTAGCTGCGTCTGAGTAGCCTCAGCCTTTGCTAAAATATACAAAATGAAGAAGCCTAGAGCAGCACTAGCCAAAAGAAATATGGGAGCCACAAAAGTTAGTCATATTCATTTTTTAAATTTCAGAATATTATGGGGGTACAACAGTTTTGGTTACATGAATTGCTTTTGTATAGTTTGAGTCAAAGATGTAAGTATGCCCATCACCTGCATAGTGTGCATTATACCTGTTAGGTGTGAATTTACCCATGCCCTCCTCCATCCTCCCACCTGCTTGATTTCCATTGAGTTTTACTACCATATGTGCACATGAGTGTTGATTGATTAGAAATTGGAACTAATCGACCAACAAGTCATATAATTTTAAGTTTTCTAGTAGCCACATTTTAAATAGAAAAAAACAGGTGAAACTAATTTAATAATGCATTTTATTTACCCAATAATAAATAAATTTAAAATATTTTCAACATATAACTATTATAAAAAATAATGAAGTAGATATTTTACATTCCTCTTTTCTTTTTGTACTAAGTCTTTGAAATCCAGTATGTATTTTACGCTTACAACACTTCTCAGTTGAGACTAACCACGTTTGAAGTGTTCAATAGTCACATGTGGCTAGTGGCTGCCATAGTACTGAACAGCACAGTTTTTGAGTTCCAGTTTATTAACCTGAAGTACCTGAAATATATATATCAGAGAATTGTCTCCAGCACTGCTCCCCTCACACAACACCCTATGAGCACAGGAAATGACATGGAAAATGTAGTTTTATTGTCCACACATTAGAAGTTTTGCTAAGTACCACTAATAAATTACAATGGCATCATATGATACAAAATATTCTATAGAAAAAGATGAAAATTGTAAAGGGTTTGGATTGCACATGAAAGACCAGTCGTTACATTTCTAACCAATTAGAAGAGAAGTAGGCAGCAGGAGTTGCCTACTGAGTATATCAAGTTTAGAACAGAAGATGTTTTTAAAATAAAACAATGTTTTGTCTAAATTTGTGAAGATTTGGAACCACAGAATGTTTTTCAGGAAAAAAAGCCAATTACATTACTTTCAAATATAGAAAGAAATGCAAATTAGATTGGCAGAGACTTGATAGAAACCTTTAATAGACCTGCTATATTAATCAGAAAGATCATCAGCCAAGTAAGTCATCCAAGTCTTCTCACATCCTGTTTCCTCTGACTAAGAACACTGTTTCCCAGCCCTCTTCTCCTGGAAAACTTCTACTACCTTTCAAGTCTTAGCTTGGTGCTTTTCTCCAGAACTTCTGTGATACCCTAGACTACAATGGGTATTTCTGTAATATTCCCAAAGTACCCTTTTCTCCTCAAATCATATCATCCTGTTAATGTAAACCGTTATTTCCCTTCTTGCTAGAATGTTAGCTCCATGAAGGGATGCACCAGGTCTGTCTTGTTCGTCACTGGATCCCAGTGTGTCAAATAAAGCCTGGTACGTTGGCACAACACAAATAAATATTGTTGATTTAATTTATTAATTCAAGTCACTAAATCGTTATTTTTTTATTTTTTTTATTTACCATCTGTAGGACTCTGCTTGATATCACTAAATGAGTATGTTGTGTGATGGACTAACTAGATTAGCATATCAATTATACCTAAAAGAGGATATCAACAGTGTTTATTCTTGTAAGTACTTTATGCTCTTCTGATACAATCTTGTTTATAATACTGATGTTCCTGGCAATGCCTTTGTTTTTCCATTGATAGGGCAAAAGCTCAGTTTCTGTCTAACTATTCTCAGATTCTCAACTAGTGATGTACATATTGAGGCTAAACTGTATTCTAATTAGATTATCCTTGGAACTTCAAACTGACCACTTCATCCCAGGGATTAAAGAGTTTCAGAATATGATGTGCCTACTTAACATGAATGATTTTAAACTATACATCTCTTTTTTATTCAGCACCTATGTACTTTAACTGCCTAAATACAGAATTTTGATATAAATCCCACATTCATACATTCAAGATATAGGAAATTACATTTCAATTGCATTTGGAATTTTTGGTAAAATTGGGTTTTTAAAACTGTTTCCTGGGGGGGGGGCAAGGGCAACATATGTAACCTAAACATCTGTACCCCCATAATATGCTGAAATAAAAAAAAAAAGAAGACTGAATCAGGATCCACACCTTTCACCTCTCACAAAAATCAACTCACGCTGGGTAACAGATTTAAACCTAAGCAGTGAAACTAAAAAAAAAAAAAAAAAACCTGTTTCTTTATAGTATAAATTATGTCCAGCCAGGGGCTGCTTCTTTAAGCAGCCACGCCCATCTCTACCAGTTTCAACACTATGCTAATTAGAAGTGTAGCCTCATTCAGGTCAGAAATGTCCTGAATTTTTCAGGCCTCCTATCTCACTGCTCACTCCAACCTGCACATCAACCTGTACTTGTCAGTCTTTGGTTTTGACATCTACTGGAGGTTCCCTGATTATTCTTACTAATGATAGCTAATATTTATTGGGTATTATGATGCAACAGATACTTGGCCCTTTACAAACATTATCAAATTTAAGCCTTGAAACAATCCAATGAGGTAAATGCCCTTAGTGTCCCCAATTCACAGAGGTAGAATCTGAAGCACAAGTGGTTAAATAAATTTCCTAAGGTTTCACAGGTATTAAGAGACAGAAATGAGCTTTGATCCTGGGTAGGGTGCTCCTGAACCTATGCTACATCATTTTGATGAAAATGTTAGTATCTTCATGTCACTCAGGAGTGGGCTTCCCCCTCACCTTCAGCCATGTTCTGGCCTTCTCAGTGAATCAGAAAAAATAAATAAATTATATTATTTTTACTCAAGATACTTGGATATAGATATAGTGAAAAAGAATGCCTATTAATTTTTGACTTTAGTTATACCATCTTTCCTTTTCCTAAACTCTGACTACATTTTATGTATTTGAAAATCACTATGGCAGAGTCTTTTTCCAACATGAAAACTAATATATAAAATATATATTTATTCAAACATTCTTTGTTATTGATGGCTCTTTTTCCCCTGCTCAAACTTAAAAACTGAGTTATATGAATGAAAAGTATAAAATTTTTTAGTTGGAAGGGACCTTAAAGATAATCCAACCTCTCCATCATACAGGTGATAATCTCTGGGCCAAGACTGAGTATGCTAGACCTTTAGTTACTTAATTAATTCGTTAATTCTGCAAATATTTATTGAGTACCAACTATGTGTTCTAGATGATGCAGAAGAGACAAAGTTATGCCTTTACAGATCTTATATACTAGTACAGTGAGTAAGATAATAATCAAATTAATAATAGAATAAGATAATTCCAGGTAATAAGTGTTATGAAGAAAACAAAACAGGAAAATTGTTTATAGTGAGTCAGTAGGATAGATAGTGAGTGATCTGTGATGAGAGGATCTACTTCTGAAGAGGTGGTCAGGAAATATTGCTTATAAGAAGTAAAATTTACACTGAGCCCTACATAATGAGAGGAAGCCATCCAAGATCTGAGGGAAAATCATTCCAGGGAAGGAATGGCAAGTGAAAATCCCTAAGGTGGAAATGAATTCAATACATTAAAAGAATAGAAAAACAGCCATTATAGCTGAAGGATAGTAAATTATGGACAGAGTGGTAGGGCATGATGTCATAAAGGTAGATCAAAACAAAATCATTTAGGGCCTATGGGCTGTGTCAAGGAATTTTGATATTATTCTAACTGCAATTAGAAACCATAGGAAGATTTGGAACAAGGCAGTAATATGATCTTAGAATTTTAAATGATAATATTAAGTAAGATAATATAATATTAAACCTTAAATCAGAGTACAACCATAGCTATATATATCACTAGTTTTCAGTTGTGTACAGAATTACACAGTTATGAGTTGAGTTTATTATCAATGCTTTGAGAAAACAATGAAAAATTTTAAAAATTATACTAATTGCTGTTATAATAATTGCCTCCTGAGAAAATATTTACATGCTACAAATCTGATAAAGGGCTATTAACCAGAATCCACAAAGAACTCAAGCAAATCAGCAAGAAAAAAATCAAACAACCCCATTAAAAAGTGGGCAAAATACATGAACAGAAACTTTTCAAAAGAAGATAGACTAATGGCCAACAAACACATGAAAAAATGCTCAACATCTCTAATCATCAGGGAAATGCAAATCAAAACCACAATGAGATATCACCTAACTCCAGTGAGTATGGCTTTTATCAAAACATCCTAAAACAACAGATGCTGGCACGGTGCGGAGAGAAAGGAACACTTATACACTGTTGGTAGGACTGCAAACTAGTACAGCCTCTATGGAAGGTAGTATGGAGATACCTCAAAGAACTAAAAGTAGACCTACCATTTGATCCAGCAATCCTGCTAGTAGGTATCTACCCAAAGGAAAAAAAGACATTCTATAAAAAAGATATCTGCACTTGAATGTTTATAGCAGCACAATTCACAATTGCAAAGATGTGGAAACAACCCAAGTGCCCATCAATACATGAATGGATTAATAAAATGTGATATATGTATACCATGGGGCACTACTCAGCCATAAAAATATGGTGATCTAGTATCTTTTGTAACAACATGGATGGAGCTGGAGGCCATTCTTCTGAGTGAAGTATCGCAAGAATGAAAAAACAAACACCACATGTACTGAATACTAAATTGGAACTAATAAATCAACACTCATATGCACATACGGTAGTAAAACTCAAGGGAAAGTAAATAGGTGGGAGGGGAGAGGAGGTGATGGGTAAATTCACACCTAATGGGTACAATGCACACTAAGTTTGACTCAAACAGTACAAAAGCACATTATGTAACCAAAATGTGCGTACCCCTGTAAAATTCTGAAAAAGAAATAATAATAATAATGGTCACATTGAATCATGCCTCCCTGTATCCATTACCTCCATGTAGTCAGTCTCCCAACACACTGACTCTGAGCTTGGCCTCTCACATTAACTCTGTGAGTCGCTACGGCCAATGGGACTCGAGCAAACATGCTACAGGCAGAGGCTTGAAAAGCATTTAGGCATTAGAGCTTACTCTCCCTCCCTGCTGGCGGAACCCAGAAACCATGTGAAGAAGTTGAGGCTAGATTGTGATTAACACTTGGCCCAGTTACTACCATCACCCCTGCTGAGAGCTAGTCAACCGCCACCAGGCATATGAATAAGCCTAGCCACAAGAGTAAGCCCTTAAAATAATATATTCCCAAAAATATCAGCAATACAATTTTCAAAAACCATTCCCAAATTATTAATATGAGTTAATCCTGTATACGTATCCAAACATAGTTACTATACATAAACACTATTCCAAAGAAATGTATCTGTATTGGTATAGTGCAGCAGTGGGGAACCTTTCATGTTGGAAGGCCACATTAATTTAGCTGTAATCAAATAAAGCTGCATTCAACAAACTTCAATTAGATACACTTAAAAATGTACATTATTTTGTAAAAATCTAACTACTATGTACTTAATAATTTCAAAAAATGAAAACTATTTGTTAATTTTAAAGTTAACTAACCTTTTAATAACTATGTCATGCCTGCTTTGCTGTAAAGTATTTGAATATTTGGTTGCAGTGTGGAGGTCCGCAGTTTCACTTGATCCTCTACATGGGTATCAGTCATTTGTGACCTTAAGGGCGTCTTCATTTGGGTTAGGTAGGAGAATGTAGATTCACAATAAGCAGTTGAAAAACAGGAAAGCATTTTTTGGGCATGTTGCCAAAGGTGTGGGTATTCTACTGCATTTTTCCGTATTTCAACTGGAGCTTTCTTAGCATCAAACAGTGACTTTAAAATGTTATCTACTGAGAGCTCAATCAATTCCATCTGTAGTTCTTTAGGTGCCTTGCTGATATCAAATAGGTGAAGCTGACATACTAACTTGAGTGTGATGTCATGATTCTCAAAGTCAGTGAAACTTTCATTGTATTCTACAATTAATAAGTCTATAACAGCTGCATATTCTTCAAATCATTCACATATGTCATCCTGCTCATCAATGACCTTTGCTAACTGGGGAGACTGTTCATCCCAAGTTTCCTTTTGAAGAAGCGTTCTGAAAAAAGATAGCTTTTTTTGAAATGCTTGGTTTTTTTGCCATATATCATATATAGACTTAGTTTTGCCTTACGAAGAAATATTCAAGTCATTTTGATTTGACATGATATCACACAGAAATGCTGCATTTCTAGAGAAATCTTCTTTCAATAATTCACACTGCTGACTTTGCTCTTCATAAAATTTAAATGTTCTCGCAGAGATAAAATTTCAGCTAACACCTGTCCCTGCGATAACCAATGCACCTTAGAATGATGGGGCAAATCCACACTGAATATCTCACCATTCAACTTCAGCATGTTACAAAACAGATGATGCTGTGTTCCATTTGCATGAATGTCATTAACAACACTTAGCACTTGTTGCAAAGTGTCACTTAAAACAGTAGCTTTAGCACAGAGATTTTGCTGATGCAAGATACAATGAAAAGAAATGAGAGCATCTGGATCTGTTAATACTTTTTTAATCTGTGCAATAAACCCTTCCTATTTTCCTGCCATGGAGGGTGCACCAGCTGTACATACACTCACTAAATTTACCAAATTCAGTCCAACTTCCTGATATTTATCTTGAAAGTTGTTGAAGATATCTATTCCCTGTGTTCTATTTGCAAGAGTACCCAAAGTGAGTAACTCTTTGTAGCAAAGAAAATCTGTTATCTCTCTTTTTCCGGGGCAGCAAGGGGGGGCCGGTCATCATCTGTGGTGTATGTATCATGCTCTGTAGACCTATATCTTGCTCTTGCCCTGTAATCCTATTGTAATCCTATCTTGCTCCCCCTCAATAAATTTCGCCTCTTGCTTACCTTAAAAAAAAAAATCTGTTATGACCCGAATGAAGTACAAAACCTGGGCCAAGTCAGTAGTATCAATTGATTCATACAAAGTGATTGAATCATATATATTTTCCTTTTGAAGTATTACATGAAGCTGTTTTGTTAAGTTGAAGGCTAATTCATGCTGCTGATCAGTTATGGTTCTCCTTGAAAGAGGCAGTGGTTTGTACTTTGAAACATTATTGGAGTCTAAGCATTCTACAACTTTAACAATGTATTCTTTCACAATTTCTACATCACTGGATGGCTTCCCTTTTCCCCCCAAGTATATAAACTACTTTATAATTTGCTTCAGTGGCATTATTTCCAGGTCTTATTGCTGCTTGAAAGAATTGTCTTTGCTTTTGCTTTTCATCTCTTAATTTCTGCAATAGAACCTTTCATGCCTCTCCCTCTAATTTAAAATATTTGTGGTCCTTATGAGTTTTATAATGCTGGTGAGTGTTGGATTTCTTTAATGTTTATATTTCAGTATCACAAAGCAAGCAAATCATCTTATCTTTAGCAGAAACAAGATAATATTGCAATTCCCAATCCTCATTTAAAAATGTGTTTTCTTCCTGAAGCGTTCTCTTGGTCTTCTTTGACATGATGGGCTGTTAAGCAGACAGAATTTAAAAATGCTGTCAAGCTGTTCAACTATTCACAAATTCCACTTCAAACAGAAACAGCACACCACTGTCAAAAGCTGATAACAGACTGGCGTGCTGGACCCCCATAAACTCCCGACAACCAGCCTCGTATGGTAGTGGTGCCAGTCAGCTGGGGGAAGTTAAAGAACTAAATCATGAGCACAGCAGCTGTCAATTTAGCCCTTATGGCTTACTAATGTTATAATTGTGCCAGTCAGTCTGGGAGGATTATTTTATTTCATTGAAACTTATTTTACTTTGTGGTATTTTAAATACATTCATTTTAAAAATAAAACAAAAATATAAAAGACAAACAAAAATGTATTAATAAAAATAAAAGGCTTTGTTCTGTAAAATTTGGATTCAGTCAAAAGGCTGCACTTAAGGACGTAGAAGGCCACATGCGGCCTTAGGCTGAGGGTTCCCCAGCCCTGGTTTAGTGGTTATTTCTAAGGAAGGGACTTGAAAATCTATCTCTTTAATATGATTTATTTTTTTCTTTGATTCAATTTTTGAATAGTAATTTCATAAGTTTCCAAATTAAAACAATTATTATAAGATGATATCCAGTTTAAAATCCTCCCATTTCTTGTCCTATCCACCTAGTACCCCATCCCATATAACCATTATTATTCATCTTATGTACTCCTCCAGAGTTCATATTTTTTGAGAGCTATTATAAATCAGCAAAATCATATTGGTATGGTTTTTAAAGTAGTGAATGGGGCAAAAAAGGAAAAATATAATGGTATTCATTAAAAGAGAACAGTTTCTGGCCAGGCATGGTGGTTCATGCCTGTAATTCTAGCACTCTGAGAGGCTGAGGAGGGAGGATTGCTTGAGGTCAGGAGTTCGAGACCAGCCTGAGTATGAGTGAGACCCCATCTCTACTAAAAATAGAAAAATAAGCCGGGCGTGGTGGCGCATGCCTGTAGTCCCAGCTACTTGGGAGGCTGAGGCAGGAGGATCGCTTGAGCCCAGGAGTTTGAGGTTGCAGTGAGCTATGATCAAGCCACTGTGCTGCAGCCTGGGTGACAGAGGGAGACCCTTACTCAAAAAGAAAAAAAAAGAGAACAATTTCTGCATAGTATGTTTGCTACTGGGTTTTATTAAATAATTGAGGAAGTATTTATTGAGTCTCTTCTCAAGCACAATTCTAGGTACTGGCTATAAGTGCATCCCATAAGAACATGACGAATATACTATGGTGAAACCAAAATTAAGTTTTAATGGATAACTTTAATTTCTCAAGTAATAAAACAATAATTTTTATAATGTAGTATTCCCTAATCAAGAAATCCAAATTTTCTACTGAATGTGTTAAAGGAAATTGAATATTTAGAAAACAATTGATCAAACATAAACAGCTGGAAAGAGCAAAGGAGAAGTCAAAGAAAAGAAAAATACAGGAAACTTGAGAAAAGGGCTTTAGGAATGTCCATAGTCATTAGCTTTCAGCCACCAGGAAGATGTCCAACCAAAACTAAGATTTAAATGCCTTCAGGGAAAAAGGAGTTTCAATATTTAACAGCTTAGTTACTAAGAGAGTATCTGACCTAAATTCACAATAGAACTGCTCATATTTTTAAGTTACCTCATACTAATCCATTTCTGAAGCTCATAAATATATTGGTGATGTGATGGACGCAAAAGCATTTTAAAACAAAGACCACACAGGAATTTTACCATTAATCTGTATTGAGCTAACAAACAAAATCACTAACAAACAAAATAATGTGTGTCCTGGGAGAAATCATAAGCCAAAGCAACTAAACAACACTATGCTGCATACAATGCCAGAAGGAAAGCTTGGTCGATCACCACTTGCATTTATGTAGCCCCTCCTGGTTGTGTGAAAGAGCTTTCACAACTGAAAGTAGTTCAAATATGTCCACGATGTCTTTAAATATCCTTCACAGTTCAGCATTTTATTCTCAAATGAATACTTTTCCACACATATTTATGATTATGGTGAACTTTTTTCTTTTTTTTTCAGTAGAATTGCAAGGAGAAATATGGGCAAGTTTTGATATCAAAAACAAGCAAATGATTTTTAAATGCAGTTGATATAAAGTTTCCCAGCTCTGCTACTTTTTTTCTATTACTCTTATGATAGGACCAGATGGGGATAAAAGGTAGAGATGCTCTTAATTGAATAGTTTGGAAGGAAACACAACATAAGCAAGTGATCTTGCTTCACTGGAGTAGAATTCAAGTAAACTTTATCTTAGACAACTGTGTTAGTCAGGGTTCTCCAGAGAAATATAACCAATAGGGGAGGAAGAGGAGAGAGGGAGGGAGGGAAGGAAAGGGAGATGGGGAGGGAGAAATAGAGAAAGAGGGAGAGAAAAATTTATTTTAAGGAATTTGCTCCCGTGATTATGGAGGAGAACAGGCTGGAGACCCAAGGAAGAGTTAATATTGAAGCTCAGACACAAGGCAGTCCACTGGCAGAATTTCTCCTTCTTGGGAGGGTAATAAGTCTTTGCTCTATTAAGGCCTTTAACTGATTGGATGAGGCTCACCCACATTACAGAAGATAATCTGCTTTACTCAAAATCTACTGATTTGAATGTTAATTCCATTTAAAAATAAAACCTACACAACAACATCTGGAATAATGTTTGACAAAATATCTGGGTGCCATAGCCTAGCCAAGCTGACACATAAAATTAACCATCATGACAACCAATTACCAAGAAACATTTCTTGAGTGATAAAAATGTTCCTGGAAAGTGGTACATAAATAGAAATTTTATAGGTAGAAGCCTCATGGGGCTTCATGCACTAACTTCTTTCCACCTGTAGCTCAGCCCTGCTAGTCCTTGAGGCAATCCAAACAAAGGCATATAATAACCCAATAAATGGTAGATTCAGCTACCCTAGACTTGAGACCTGGAGGATTTGTGGTCGGGTAAGTCAAGTCTTGCTTTTCTTAAACTAGTAGACCTGAAGTCTGAGCATACTCACACCAAGTTATCATTCTAATCCCCACTGGGTTTGTTCAACCTGGAAAAGTGGCCTCCCGCTTTGGATTCTTCATTTTCACTCCAGTTCCTCAATTTGAGGTTTAGCCCTTCTTCTGAACTCCAGCTTACTTGACTGGAGCCCAAATATTCACTTTCCCCCATGAACTGGAGCTTCTTCAACCTACCAACAGCAATTATCTGCTTAACTCCAAACATTATCACATGGACATTTCTCAGGGTTAGAGTTTGCTGTGTCCTTTAGAACTGTGGTCCCAAATCCCCGGGCCACGGACTGGTACCGGTCAGTAGCCTGTTAGGAACCAGATCGCACAGCAGGAGGTGAGCAGCAGGTAAGGGAGCGAAGCTTCATCTGTATTTACAGCCACTCCCCATTGCTTGAATCACCCACTGCCTGAGCTCTGCAGTGTGAGATCAGCAGTGGCATTAGATTCTCATAGGAGCTCAAGCCCTACTGTAAACTGCATGTGAGGGATCTAGGTTGTGTGCTCCTTAAGAGAATCTAATGCCTGATGATCTGAGCTGGTGCTGAGGCAGTGATCCTAGCACTGCGGAGCAGCTGCAAATACAGACTATCATTAGCAGAGAGATTAACAATGTAATAATAACAGAAATAAAAGTGCACAACAAATGCAATGCATTTGAATCATCATGAAACCATCCTCCCCACCCCTGGTCCATGGAAAAATTGTCTTCCATGAAACCAGTCCCTGGTGCCAAAAAGGTTGGAGATCGCTGCTTTAAAACACTATTTGGAAAGCTTTCTCCCCAAGCACCCACTCTCTTTCAATTTCCTTATCCTTGGAAGCCAGTATACAGACAGTTGGTTCTCCTATTTCTTCCTATCCCTTTTCAGGTTCTACCCACTAGCCTATGCCGGCTTGCACAGGTGATGGCGGTAGATGAAAATGAAAAAAAGTAAAAGTGAATGATCTAATTAGAATATGCACAATCTCACTTATCCATTCTACAAGGTCAGATTCCTGAATGTCATATTTTCATAGAACTAAGTACATCCAGATTTGAGTGTGGATTCAGCTACGTCTTCTAGAACAAAACTGGGATGTATACACTGCAAACAATACAGACATAATATATCTGATAATAAGTCTCAGTTACTTTAATTCTACCATGAAGGAACTTGCTTTGTATGGGAATCACGTATTCAAAAATTACAATTTTAACAGAAAAATGAACTGCAAAAAAGATGTTTTAAAGTGATCCATAAAATTGTTTTCTAAAAACATTTATATAGCATATTAAACCAGATTGTCCAAGAGTACTTAGTTTTTAAATTGGGTACTTCTGACACCGTTTTTTAGCTAATGTATATTTTTAAATAGACTAGATGACAATTTTAACATTAACTTGGATTTTTTTACTGGCCTTGGGCAGGAAGCAGTTGTAAGAAATTAACTTGGATTTAATTATTTGATACTTAACAGACATTTTTACTTTTTTCCAATGTTGATGTCTTTATTTTCCCCAAAAGGATTGTGAACTTTCTAAGGGCAGCAAACCACATAATTCTTGTTGTTTAGCACTCCCTTACTCCCACCCCATCCTCACCTTGGCTGGTTTAGCTGAACAGAGCTCAGGTTTGAGAAGGCTTGAAGAGCCTATAGAGCAGGAAGTACTGTCACCTGAGGCAATAGGAAACTCCAGGGCCAAAGGAGTGAGCTAAGCTATAAACCATGCCAGCTAGCCAAAGTCCAAATGCCAGGGGAAATGTTAGGAAAAAGATCAAATCCAGGAGGAGTCTAAATCACAGTACACAACCAAAGGAGAGAACCAGGGAGGCAAGATCAAGCAAAAGCAAATCAGGAATAATTAGGGGCAAAGAAGCCACAGTGATTACTTGGAATGCCTGCTAGCTACTTGGGCTGGCTTTACAGGCAAGCAAGGATGCCTTGAAAAGAATGGTAGGTAAGTCAGCCCAATGTAAAGAGTTAGACATGGAGTGAATTAATATTTCCTATGGTTCCTTACACATAGTAAGTTCTCAATTAATAATAACTGAGCTAGTAAAAAAATTTATTTACAGGCCGGGCGTGGTGGCTCATGCCTGTAATCCTAGCATTCAGGGAGGCCGAGGCGGGCGGATTGTTTTAGCTCAGGAGTTCGAAACCAGCCTGAGCAAGAGCGAGACCCCGTCTCTACTAAAAATAGAAAGAAATTAATCAGACAACTAAAAATATATAGAAAAAATTAGCCAGGCATGGTGGCGCATGCCTGTAGTCCCAGCTACTCGGGAGGCTGAGGCAGAAGGATTGCTTGAGCCCAGGAGTTTGAGGTTGCTGTGAGCTAGGCTGACGCCATGGCACTCTAGCCCAGGCAACACGGTGAGACTCTGTCTCAAAAAAAAAAAATTTATTTACATACAATTCTGGTGGTCTGAAAGCTAATATGGTATATTACCACGCATTGGAATAAAATAGGTGAAAGAGTGCACCATTGGGTAAGCCACCGGGTTTCTCTGTGTCAGTAAAGTAAGAAACTGCTCCAGAAGTTTGATAACTTTAAAACAGCTAAGATGTGGCACATGGAAGAAGGAAGAAAAAGATGCTTATATTTAGTGAATACCAGTCACGTTTAGATATTTTCTCTAATCCTCCGAGGGGTAGGAGGTATTCAAGATTTTACAAATGAGGAAACTAGAAGCTCAGAAAGGTTAAGTACCCTACCTAAAGGCACAGAGTCAGGATTCAAAACCAGATCTGGTTGACTCTAGACTCCGTGCTCTTTTCAAATATTCCACCTTATGAACCAGGTTGGGAAGAGGCACAGACTAGTCTAAGTGGCAAATCTGAGAGAGTGGCACCCTGTTAAGAGCAGAACAAGAAGGATCTCCAGAGGACAGGGATATATCTCTCCTTGAAAAGATACTGCAACTCAACTCTACTCCTTGAGTGACTTGGTTTGGTTGACCTACAGTAACCAAAACTATGGTCCAGGTAGCAACAGTTACTATTTATTGAAAATCTACCCTATGCTAAATGCTTTACATTTATTAAGTTCTATCATTTACAAAGCATTTTCATAGCCTTTATCTCATCTGGCAGAGACAAGGACTCAGATACATGGAAGAAGGCCAACAAGCCCAGTTTTTAGACATGGGAAACAAGGTTAGGACAACAACGATAACCGAATACAGAAACCCAGATAGCTAGGCTGGAACTGCCTAACTTTTACTTGTCTAAAATCAGGATTGGGGCTGGGCACAGTGGCCCACACCTGTAATTCTAGCACTTTGGGAGCCTGAGGCAGGAGGATCACCTGAGGCCAAGAGTTCAAGACTAGCCCGAGCAACATAGCAAGACCCTGTCCCTACAAAAAATAGAAAAATTAGCCGGGTGTGGTGGCACGAGGCTGTAGTCCTCAGCCTCAGGAGGCTGAGGCAGGAGGATCACGAGAGCCCAGGAGTTTGAGGCTGTAGAGAGCTATGATGACGCCACTGAACTCTAGCCTGGGCAACAGAATAAGGGCCTGTCTCAAAATAAAATAAAATAAAATCAGGATTTGTCCAGGCACACAGGTGGGGATGAATCTGTCGGAGGGTGATGAGGTAGCCCCTGCCTATGGAGGAAGAAAAGCAATGAGGCTATGAAATAGGCAGCACCTGATGACAATTTCATTTAAAACTGTCAGGCACCTTAGACGTCCAAATCAAGGGACATCTTGAGTTTGGCACCCTGGAGAATGTGACAAATTGGGCTGATCCTTTGAGAATTATTACACCACAGCAAATGCAACAGAACTTGCAGTAATCAAGTTGACCAGGAAATCTTGAGCAGCAGTCATGCTGTTGACCATCACTTCTTGTTGAATCACTCCCCTCACCCCACCTCCAGGTTTCCATGATATAATCTCCTAGTTTGCCTACTACCTGTCTGATCACTCCTTCTCTGTCTCTTGAAAGTTCCTTTTATTGTCTTTCAATGTTCCCTAGCTCAGTAGTACCACCAACCACTCAGTTATGCCATTTAGACATCTTTTTTTTAGCATTTCTCTCTATCCCTGCCCCATGTCCAAATTACCATGAATTACTGACAATTTTATCTGCTAAATATCTCTTTAATTTGTTGGCTTCTCTCCATTACCCCTAGCCTGGTCCAAGACACCATCACCTCTGGCCTTGACTACTGGAACATCTTCCTGGCATAGACTCTCGGCTCTGCCACAATTCAGCTGTGTGATCTTGGGCAAGTCTCTTCACTTCTCTGAGCTTCAATTTCCTTGTAGGTTAAGTGGTGATAATAACAGTAGCTACCTTATAGGGTTGTTGCAAAGATTCAATGCAATATGTGTAAAATCCCGTACAACAATACCTAACACACAGTAAGTGCTACATAAATGATAGCTTTTAAATTTTTATCTGCATTCACACATACCCCCCCCCACTTCATTCACAATGTGGACACTGTGCCAAAGTGGCATTTTCCAAAATAAATACGATCATATCCTTCCCACCACGACTACACGCAAGCACCCACAGTAACCTCTAATGGATTCCCATTGCATTTAGGATAAAGTCAACACTCCTTAGCATATTCTAGAACAAGGTAGTGCATGTATTTCTGTAGCATGAAACCGCAACTGAATTTCCCATTGTGTTCTCACCTTCCTACTAGCCTACTGGCCTTCTCTTACTCCCTGACACTCAGCTTGCTCCCTCCCACCCCCAGGCCTTGTTCTGCCTGCCTAAAACGCTCCCATTTCTTTTTCCTAACTGCGCCTTATCCTTCAGTTCTCAGCTCAAGACTCACTTCTCCAACAAATGCTTTCCCAACCTGTCAAAGATTTATAAGACACTCTGAAACTGCCACATACCTCTTCTGTATTGAATATATCACGATGGTCGTTTTTTATTTCTTTATGTGATTATAGGTTTAGTTTCTACTTTACCTTCCTGGATTGTGAGTTTTGTGACAGCAAGGAATCTGTTTTTGTTTGCTGCTACCTCACCAGCTTGAAACACATGTCTAGCACATAATAAGTGCTCAGCAAATTGACAGACTAAATGAATGAAAAAATGAATGAACCTAACTTGTGCATAAGGATCAAATGGAAGCAAAAAAATTGAAAATCAAAAATTGAAATCGTAAGTCTGCAGATGAGATTGTTAAATGGTCTGGGCCTTGAAACAGTTATGAGGCTGTGGAAGCTAAACTTCTTAAACCAAAATAGTGTTTAAAGGAAAACAGGATAGAAAAAAGAGGAGTTTAAACTAATTGGAAAATCAGTGTGGAAGAGAGAGGGTTGTTGAATTCACTGACTCAGGATGGGACAACTAAACAGGATTTTAAATTTACTCTGATATGTGCACATACATACATGCATGCTTGCATTTAATAGTGTTTCACTTTCCAGATTTTTAATCACTCCTAAGCTATTTTTAATAGGAAAAGAAAAATCTGGAAGAAAGGAGAAAAATTCAATAAGGATCCTTTTTAAAAACTGAGCAGCTAATGCACTTTTCTGAGTCTAGTGCTCACATCACAGCAGTTGTAATAAAGCAAACATTCAAGCTAAGAGCCTCAGATTTGAATCCAAAGTTGCTGATGTCAGAGAG
Source organism: Propithecus coquereli (assembly GCF_000956105.1). NCBI lineage: Eukaryota > Metazoa > Chordata > Mammalia > Primates > Indriidae > Propithecus > Propithecus coquereli. Next base: position 1,338,997 of record NW_012149975.1, on the reverse strand, counting down.
TTTTTTTCCTAAGGAATCTAAGCCTACAAAATTCATTGGAAAAAAACCTAAATTTGGTTTACGCAGACCATAACAAAATCTAGCTATGTTGGAAAGATTTTTTTTGTTTATTTGTTTTCATCTTGAAGGAAATGTAAAACCAAATTAAAGGTGCAAATAGGACATGCATTGGGCGGTTTTTGTTTGTTTTTGACTTTCTTTTTGCTTTTTACATGAGACTTATAGTTTTAAGACTTTGTTATAAATGACTTTTCAGAAGAACAAAATCAACACTGAGACTTAACTAAAAAAATGTTTTCCTAGGGCAAACACACACACATTCTAATATACATGAACAGATACATTTTTCATTACTATGTTGTTCCAAAATCCTAAGTCTTGACAGAGTAGCTATATGCCATTAAGAAGTTTGCCTCCCTAATTCTGAGATTCAGTTTAGCATTTACAAAGAAAGGGAGTTAAAATAGATAATGTCTAAGTTCCCTTTGATTTTTTAAAATTTTAATTGTGGAAAAGAACACATAATATCAAATTTATCATCTTAACCATTTTTAAGTGTACAGTTCAGTAGTGTTAAGTATATTCATATTGTTGTGCAACCAATCTAAAAAATCTTTCATCTTGCAAAATTGAAACTCTATACCTATTAAACAACAACTCTCCTTTTTCCCCTTCCCCCAGCCCTAGCAACCATCATTCTATGTTCTGTTTCTATAAATTTGACTACTTTAGATATTTCATATCAATGGAATCATACAGTATTTGTCTTTCTATGATGGGCTTATTTCATGCACACTGACAATTAACCATGTGAAAAATAAATAAATAAAATATGACTGGCTTATTTCACTTAGCATAATGTCCTCAAGGTTCACCTATGTTGCAACAAATAACAGGATTTCCTTCTTTTATAAGGCCAAATAGTATTCCATTATGTATATATACCACATTTTCTTTATCCATTCATTCATTGATGGTCATTTGGGTTGCTTCCACCTCTTGGCTATTATGAACAGCTTCTATAAACATGGGTATGCAAATATCTCTTTTGAGACCCTACTTTCAATTTTTTTGGATATATAGCCAGAAGTGGGATTGCTGAATCATATGGTTATTCTATTTTTAATTTTTTGATGAACTGCCATACTGTTTTCCATGGAAGCTGCACCATTTTACACTCCCACCAACAGTGCACAAGGACTATATATTTCTCGACATCTTCACTAATACTTATTATTTTCTGTTTTTTGTTTTTTTATAGCAGTCATCCTAATGGATGTGAGGTAACATCTCATTGTGGTTTTGATTTGCATTTCTCTCATGATTAATGATGTTGAGCATCTTTTCACATGCCTATTGTCTGTGTGAACAGAGATCATTTTACCTCTTCCTTTCCAATTTTGGATGCCTTTTATTTCTTTTTCTTGCCTAAGTGCCCTGGCTAGAACTTCCAGTATCATATTGGAAGAATTTAGAGGGATTAGAATCCCTCTAAAATGTATCAATTTCTATAAAAACATTTGTATATTTTAAAAATTCTTAGACCTATGAGTTGACAGCCTCTTCCTCTTCTATCCATTTTCTTAACATCACTCACCATCAGTGACTCCCTCTCCCCTCCCTTTTCTTCCTCCTCTATCAACACCCACACCCCCAACAACTGTGGGCACTCCCAAAGCTCAGACTCTTCTCTCTGATGATTTAAAACATAGTTTTGGCTTTTTATATGCCACTGACAGATGTGATCATTGCTTATCTTTGTCATCTAGAAGCACTTCATATAATGAGCACATATTAAATTAAGGAAAGAAGTTTTTTCTCTACCAATAATTCCACTAACCACTTGAGATATAGTTACATCATAAGCCATAGTGACCCTTGGTGGCCCATCCTAATTGTAACTTGAAACAACTATAATTTTTAAAGTGCCCGACTCTGTATAGGCCTTCACAAATACTGTGTGCCTTCAATTTGCTAAGCTTTGCTTCACTTTCTGTCTCAGTCTGAGCCCCCATTCTGGCTATGTAAAATGAGCGTTTAACTAGTTTCCTACTGTCCTATCACTCTCCAGCAAACAATAAAGGCCAGTTCTACAAACTAGAAGAGTTTAGGAACAGTGATGATTTTGCCTAACTCAGCAGAACAGCAGGGAAGCCAGGCACTTCAGTACTATGTGGGTTGCCTTTTCTGCCCACTGGGAAAACAAGTCACTGCCATGTACTAGGATGGTGTCTTGTATCTACAAAGTTGTACTGTCATTATTCCTCATTCTCTGTTCCTAAACCAAGGACTGATACCTGGGGCAAAAGAGAGACCCATACCCACCTGGCCCTCTGTCCTACAAACCCCAGTTACAGGGGATTGATCCCTAATCCTATTTTTTTCCTTTTAAAGCTTTTAGATATAACTTCTGGTATGAACCATCTCTGTACTGGATGCTTTCACCTTCAAAAATGATCATTTCCAAGTCAAAGGTCTCTCTTCTCCATATTCAGTGTTTTTGATCTGCCTCATCTCTACTATTTAGAGTTGGTCCCTCACTGTCCTGAAAGCAGCTGCCATTTGCCTCTTGCTCAGCATTTCTGTTAGTTTCCTACTAACTACACCCTACCTTTGCTGGGGAGATCAAGGGTTGATTCACGGACTACCCCAGGGATTTTCAAACCACAGTTTGAGACTCATTAACAAATTTTGAAATCAAGTTAATGGGTCAAGATGAGACTTTCTTTAATGGAATGAAAAAGAATAAAAAAGAAAATATCAGAGTGCATTGCACATAGTAAGGTTTGTCTTGCAAAACTTTCTCAATTCAATTATGTGTGTATGTATTGGGTTAGGATGTAAAATATATGTCTTGCTTTGGGCCATGGTCAGAAATGCTTGAAAGCTACTGTTTTAGCCTAATCTTGCAATATGACTTCATACTACCTCACGATGCTAGGCCCTATAGGGTATGAATCAGACAAGCAATCTTCTCTCATGACTGTAATTCTAGCACTCTGGGAGACTGAGGCACGAGGATCATTTGAGCTCAGGAGTTCCAGGCCAGCCTGAGCAAGAGCAAGACACCGCCTCTACTAAAAATAGAAAGAAATTAACTGGACAACTAAAAATATATAGAAAAAATTAGCCGGACACGGTGGCACATGCCTGTAGTCCCAGCTACTGGGGAAGCTGAGGCAGAAGGATCACTTGAGCTCAGGAGTTTGAGGTTGCTGTGAGCTAGGCTGACACCACGGCACTCTAGCCTGGGCAACAGATTGAGACTCTGTCTCAAAAAAAAAAAAAAAAGAAAAAGCAATCTTCTCTCAAGGAGCTTAGTTTAGTAGTTTAGCCTTTATGTAAACAACTCAGAAACAAGATAGATAGTAATAAATATCATAAGACAGCCATAAATAAAGCTTATAGATATCAGGTAATAATTCAGCTTCTATAATAATAAAATGCCATTTATAACATTTATTGAGTGCATTTGTACCAGGCAACATGCTAAATACTCTATAGGAATTATCTCATTCAGTTTTCATAATGCTATGAAATAGGCCCCATTCTAACCTCCAAGTTATAGAAGAAAAAAAATGAAGGCTCAGAGACATAACATGACTTTTCCCAGTTCACACAGCTACTTAAGTGGCAAAGCCAACAGTCAACACCAGGGTCATTTGAGACCAACACCTATGCTCTCATACCACTCACTCGACCATCTCTGTAATCAGACAATTGCCCCTCCTTTGTTGTTATAATATTTCTACTTCTAGCATTTCTAATAATCCTTACTTCTAATAATATCAATAAAATATTAACATTGGCTCTTCCTATTACCAGTGAGTACATTTAAGTTCTTAGGCCATAGAAAATTCTCAAAAAAAGGTCCCCTCACCACTTGTTAGTTGCTAAATCAGTTGATTATCCATGAAAAGAAAACTTCTCTTGTCATAAGCCCCCAATACAGAAACAAAAACCAAAAAGGAGGGAGGGAATCATTATGTGGCGTGTCATTATTTGCCTCATAAAGTTGACTGTCTTGTTCTTTATGTCTTTGGGCCCATAAACATGAGTGGCAGACATTGATATGTTTCTCAAAGATAATCAACCAATTCCTGCATAAATTTTCTTTTACCTCCAGGGAGGTCACTGTAAATATGAATGGTGTTTAAGCTATTAAGTGTTAATATACTCAGATCATTAAATCTTCTTAGGAATAATTTGCACCAAGGGAGGCTCTATTAACATCCATATGCCCATCTGTATGTCTGCCAGGGGCATACGTGGTACCCAAAGAAACACTGAGTAAGTTTTAAACACAGCACAGCCTGAGTGTGAATGTTGCTAAGTGGGGCCCCTGCTGCCATGGGGGGACATCTAGTCCCAGATGTGAGTAACATGTGGGAGCACTCAATCCACATGTGAGAGGTCATGGTGGATCAGATCCCTTGAAAGAAACTGTTTAGACATGTGAAGAAGAGAGGAGGAGTAGGAGACATGGGCTACGACTTGGACTATCCTTATATGATATTCTTATTTTTCAAAATACCTCCAGATCATTATGATTTTCAATTATTAAATATTAGATACATACAAAAGAATGTCTGGAATGCATATGCAAATCATGAAATATAGCTGTAATACCTGTAAACCCACTGACCGTCAAAGAGATGATGGAAGTCTGGTTTTAGCCTCTGTATTCAGGCCAAATCTGTTATTTGGTTTTGGATTTGGCCTCGGTCTTTGGAAAACTGAATAGCCAATGCCTACAACAACATTATTTTGACTTTCCTAAACTTATGTATAATCAAGGCATAGCATTTGGGATTATTATTAATATCAAAATATTCAGTTTCAAATATAAGTAAGCATTCTAGATAATACTTGTACTTAAAATTGCCTTAATGTTCTCTGTATGTTAAAATTCTCAGTCACTTAGAGCATAAATATGCACCTATTATTGCAGGAGTAAAATGCTGAGCTAATAAATAATGATTGGGGAAGCTGTTAAATTTGTGTATAAGCACAATGTCTATGCACATCAAATAGTTAAATAAACAGGGAAATAAATTGAGAATTAATAAAATATTAAAGAAGAGGATGTTTACTAGATAACTATATGAAAAAATTATATAATTTTGAGTGAATGTTTATAAAAATTAAATAATACCGGACCAAATAGTATAAATTAGATTAGATAATAATTCTAATATTTTTAAATTGCTTGATTTACTTGTGCTTCTAACATAAAGCAACATCAACTTTAAGGACTGAATTTAACTTTCAGGTATCTAATTCCATTTAGGCCATAAATAAGCCTTTTAAGGAAAAGTCCTATTTGAGAATTCTTCATATTTTGTGAGGCTGAATTAAAAATGGAATATCAACATTGTCACCTCAAAATTTCACAAAGAAGAAAAACTCCAAAATCAGTTATAACTACATCCATGATGAATCACCTTCAATCCTCTATATAATAGAGAATATAAAGAGTATAATAAAGAAAAATACTAAAGAAAATTGAAACACCCTAAAAATAGCTTGTTTCTGTACTGACCTTATTTGACAGTGACCATCTATTTAGTTTCACAAGTGTGTAGTTCAGTGTCCATAGTAGCAATCTAGCAGTGTTAAAAAAAAATCATTGTTCTTATACTAAATGCAAAACTAAAAAAATTTGAATACTAAAATGTTTAATAATGGAAGTATAGCAATAATAAATTTTTAAAATGAAGTTTCAGATCTGTTCTTGTATCTCACAAGTTCATTCTATAATAATGATATTTGGTTTGGGATGAATATTGATGTTACCCTAGGCCTTTTAATATTTTGTATTTATCATTTCTTTACTGCTATTTATTGCTTCACCACATATATTGCTTAGCTTTGCTCATAATTGAGCTTTCCTTAGATGATATTATACTGTATTAAATATTCTAGACTTGCTTTTTTTCACTCAATATTATGTTTATGAGATTTGTTTCCTTTGGTATATCATATTCCATTTTCTGTTTATGCTTCAATTTATTCATCCATTCTCAGTCAATGGACATTAACATCGAATACTGGAGCTGTTTATTTCTCCTTTTTTACTATTTTTAGCAAAGCTGCCCCTTTATGTACATGTACAAGAATTTCTAGGGAGTGTTCCTCAGAGTCGAACCACTGGGTCATAAGAGATGTGCATCTTTACTAGATAATGCCAAAATGTTTTCCAAATTGTAGCACTAATTTATACTCCAACCACAGTATCCATAACCATTCTTTCCATGTAACTCACAGCAATCTTGTGACATTATTAAGGTTTACAGCTGGGCACAGTGGTTCACACCTGTAATTCCAGCACTTTGGGAAGTTGAGGTGGGAGGATCACTTGAGCACAGGAGTTAAAGATCAGCCTGGGCAACATAGCGGAACCCTGTCTCTACAAAAAATAAAAAATAATAATTAGCCAGGCATGGTGGCAGCACCTGTAGTCCCAACTACTTGGGATACTAAGGCGGAAGGATTGCTGGAGCCTAGGAGTTTGAGGCTGCAGTGAGCTATGATGATGCCACTGCACTCCAGCCTGGGTGACAGAGTGAGATCCTGTCTCCCTGTCTCAAAAAAAAAAAAAAAAAAAGCTTTACAATGAGAAAGAACATGGGGTTGTGAAAGGAGAATTATTATGGGTGCCAGAAGACCTGCATTTGGTTCTGCTCTGAACTTGCTGTGAGACTAAATAAGATGCTTCATCTTTCTGGGCCTCAGTTTATTCAACTCTCAAATGAAGTGTTTGGATGAGGGAACCTTTGTGAACTTTCTTTCAGTTCTAAAATTCTCTTATCTCCAGTTTACCATTGAGAATACTAAACACAGAATGATGATTTGCTAGGCCCAGTGTCATGTAGCACATCAGTGGGGCTCAAGTTCCTTATATGTAAAGGAAGGCTAGACTATATAATTGTGGATATCACTTCCTATTTAACGGTTCTGGACTGATAATCTATGATTTCATAGTTAAGGTTAATCACCGCACATTAACAGATTCATTACTACAAACATTAATTAAGTTCATACTGTGTGCGAGGCAGACATCATAGATACCGAGGAGATCATGGGACATGCCCCCTGCCTTTCAGGAGCTGACAACGTAACAGAGGAGATAGGTAGGTAAACTAGGGCCTGCCCCACTATAGTGAAATAAGTGCTGTGATGCAAATGTGCACACTTCATGGTGGGAGGGAACACTTACTGGAGGAAATAATGTTTGAATGGCATTTTGAAGGATGGCTTATCTAGATGATGAAGCGAAATCTCCAGAACTTATCCCACACCCTTGGTTACTGAGTATAACCACCTCCGGAATGTAAGTAAGTTTCATGAGGGCCAGGACTTGGACTATGCCTAACTTGTTCTCTGCATTTTTCCCAGCATCTAGGACAGTGCCTCGTGCAGAGTAGTCCCTCAATAAATGGTTGTGAAATGAATGAAAAAACAGTAGTACTTTATTGTCCTAAAACATCTTAGTGTTTACAAAAATGCTGTGTTAATAATTGATTTTTTTTTTTTTGAGACAGGGTCTTACTCTGTTGCCCAGGCTAGAGTGCAGTGGCCTCATCATAGCCAACTCCTGGGCTCCAGTGATTCTCCCGCCTCGGCTCCCGAGTAGCTGGAACTACAGGCTCACGACACCACACCCAGCTAATTTTTCTATTTTTTGTAGAGACGGAGTCTCAGTCTTGCTCAGGCTGGTCTCAAACTCCTGTCCTCAAACAGTCCTACCACCTCGGCCTCCCAAAGTGCTGGGATTACAGGTGTGAGCCACCGCGCCCAGCCTGTAATTGATCTCATCATGTCCTTTTGGTACAATTAAAATAGATGGGACTGAGAAATGGTCCCTTAAATGGCAAGCCTGAAAAGAGATAAGGAACACTTGATAAAGTTGTTTCTGTTATTTTAACTGTATAAAATCTGATCTTCTTAGCAGAAGATGTTTCTTACATATAAGGAAAAATTAAATCTGAACTGGAAAAAACTACTCTCTGCAAAACAGTATCCTTCATCATTGCTGATTGTCAAAACAACTGTCTCCCATTAAATGCATGAGGCACTCTCTTCCTAATATATTACTGCCCTGCCTGTTTTGCCTATATGTGCTCAAGAAATTAGAAAACAGACGTAGGACTAATTGCTGTGAAAAAAATCAATGCCTGTCGTTTTCTATTTTTATCATGACAATGAATGCTGGATTGTTGTATCTGAACACAAGAATGGGAATTATTCATGTAGAAGAAATCAGACATGAAACAAAGAGCAGCTCTGTGCAAAGAGTGGGGTTGAACACTTCTAAACGAGTTCAGGAACACTGTCTGAGATACCTCTTCAATTTCCCATTCCTACCTTATTTTTCTCCAGACAGGAACTGCTGCCTTTGAGCTACATTTTAAGACAATCGTTCCCAGTCTTGGTAATGACCTAATCAGGGTCTCTGAGATTCTACAAAGGCATTGGCAAAGAGTGAAAACAGTGAGATTTCGCTGCTTCCCCAGTATAAATAGGGTCCTTGGGTTACTTTGTCTCTTAGCACCTTGTATTCTTTCCTCACAATCATTATCACAATGAAACTCCAGCTCACCCAGGGGACAGGTTCCAAAATCAGCATATGAGGTAAAGATAGGGTCAAGATTACCATTAACAATCACTTGAATACCCCATAAAGCAGTATATAGGTGGTTTATGAGTACTACCTTGTATAAAAATGTATTGTATGCATAGGAATATCCTGTATATAATAGGTTATATAGGCAAAATATAACTTTCAGTATTTTTTTTTATTTCAGGGTATTATGAGGATACAAACATTATGGTTACATTTTTTGTCTTTGCCTCACCCAAGTGAGGGTTAGAGGCATGCCCTTCCCCTCTACAATGCTCCCCGTGACCTTTAGTTGTGGGTTTACCCCCCATCCCCCTAATCCCTGGAGAGTATTACCGCCATGTGAGCACCCTAGTGTTCAACAGTTAGTACCAATTTGATGGCGAGTACAAGTGGAGCCCGTTCTTCTGATCTTGTGATACTATGAGATATCACCTAACCCCAGTGAGATTGGCCTCTATCAAAAAATCCCAAAACAACAAATGCTGGTGAGGATGTGGAGAGACAGGAACACTCTAACACTGCTGGTGGGACTGAAAAGTGTTTTAATTACATAAAAAGAAGAGTGTTCAGAATGGAAATCATAGAAATATACCTATGCTATGACTCTATTTATTCATGTAATTATTTACTGTTTGTCACCACCACTAGTCTTTAATCTCCATAAAGGCAGGGAACATGCCCTATTATGATGCTTTCTTTACCCTAAATGCCTACCTCAGTTCTGCTCAATAAATAGATGCCAACTGACTAACTTAAACATGAGATGGGAAGACAGTCCCATTTGGGATGAGAGTCAGGTTAAGAGATTCATTTCAGAACCAGGCTGTTCTACCACCATAGTGACCTCAATGATGACAATGTGTCCTACCCCGCTGATCAGCAACTTTCCAGCTGGCCACTGTGCCAGTCTGTTTCCTTCCTCCCTGCCTGGGACGTGGGGCAGAAGGAGACCTGGGATGTGTGGCATGTGTACTTTAAAGGCCAAACAATAATCGTTTAACTTTCATTAGCTCACAGTTCTACATTGTGAATTTAGCCCATAATTTTACTTTGTGAATTTCTATATTTATTGTTTTTAAAGCAATCATCATTCTTATATATGAATTTCATCATTAAAAAACAGGTAGTGGCTCACGCCTGTAATCCTAGCTCTCTGGGAGGCCGAGGCGGGCGGATTGTTTGAGCTCAGGAGTTCGAGACCAGCCTGAGCAAGAGCGAGACCCCGTCTCTACTAAAAATAGAAAGAAATTAATCAGACAACTAAAAATATATAGAAAAAATTAGCCAGGCATGGTGGCGCATGCCTGTAGTCCCAGCTACTCGGGAGGCTGAGGCAGAAGGATTGCTTGAGCCCAGAAGTGTGAGGTTGCTGTGAGCTAGGCTGACGCCACGGCACTCACTCCAGCCCGGGCAACAGAGTGAGACTCTGTCTCAAAAAAAAAAAAAAAAAAAACAGGTAGCCTTTTAGTTTTGAGCATAGAGGAGGCCAAGGTGCAGCTTTCTTGAGTCACAGTGAATCCAGGTTTATCCAACAGCAGCTGCCTCGACCATGCCACCTAAATTCAACCCCAATGAGATTAAAGTCATATACTTGAGGTGTACCAATGCCAAAGTTGGTGCCATGTCTGCCCTGGCTCCCAAGATCAGCCCTGGGGATCTGTCTCCAAAAATGGTTGGTAATGACATGCCAAGGCAACTAGTGACTGGAAGAGTCTGAGGATTACAGTGAAACTGACCATTCAGAACAGACAGGCCCAGATTGAGGCGATACCTTCTGCCACTGCCCTGATCACCAAAGCCCTCAAGAAACCACCAAGAGACAGAAGGACATAGAAAAACATTAAACACAGTGGAAATCTCACTTTTGATGAGGTTGTCAACATTTCCCAACAGAGGCAGCATCAATCTGTAGCCCGAGAACTCTCTGGAGCCATTCAAGAGATCCTAGGTACTGCCCAGTGTATGGACTGCAATGTTGATGGTTGCCACCCTCATGATGTCACAGAAGACATCAACAATGATACAGTGGAATGCTCAGCTAGTTAAGAAGTACAAAGGCAAATATTTCAATAAAGGATCATTTAACTACCAAAAAAAAAAAAACCCAAGGTACCACAAAAGGGGATGGGGGATGGTACTGTTGGTCAGGCCTTAATAAGAAAAATGGCAGAATAATCTACTCCCATCCCATCAGTTAGGTTTCATTGTAGTGACAACCTCAGCTGGCATCATGGACCATGAAGAAGCAAGACAAAACACACAAGAGGGAAAATTCTGAGATTCTTTTTCTAGAGATGTAATAAATACATACAAACAAAATGCCTCAATGGACAAAAAAGGGGGGATAGGATTATAAATGAGATCTATTTTCTTTTTGCATTTTTCTGTATTTTTAGAAAGTGTTCTACAATGATTATTTGTTTTGCTTTTTAGTTTCAGAAAACTTCTACAATGTATATGGTTTTAAAATCAGAAAAGAATTTTAACACTATCACATAATCTAACTCTGATTTTAAGCTCTTTTAAACACCTTGGGATTACAAAGCCTCATTGTTACTCAATTTAAAATTGTGTTATAAGAAAAGTTGAAAGACACAGAAAAAGTAACTGTGATTATACTAAAAATTTTAAATGTATAAAGATACTATTTGATTGCTTCTAACTGGCATCCTTAATAAAAGTGGGTCTCTTTCAATTCATACTCTTTTTGAGACAAAATTGCAAATTTCATTCTCATCACAAGACCCTCTCTTGACTTAAGTTTGTCTTGCATTCCATTCACCACTTTGAAGTAGGTACCATTTCTAGGATGTTCTAAATAAGAGGCTTAATAAGGGTCAGGGAAGAAAAAGGAAGACCAGCCACACTGCTTACATTTCCACACGTTCCAAGTGTGACTACCACCTTCCCACCAAACATCCCTTAACTTTTAGCACTTTGACATTCTGACGTAGATCATTTCCTTGCAGATTTAGCTACCACTTGAATAATCCACACTCACACAACTGTGTCCTATATATGCAAATATATATGAGGAGAAATAAGGAAGTAGCTGGTCGACAAAGATAAAAGGTTATGGAACTGTTGCAGCTTCCTCATCTCACCTCAGGTCAAGCATTGCTTGATACATAAACATCCTTTTCCAGATAAGGTTCATTTCCCTTATATGCCTCAAATCCCATTGAATTAGAGGACTACTGTACTGTAGTTCAAAATTAAAGGAATGGAATTAGATGAAATGTGATGTCATGGGAAGCACACTGGACTGACCTGAGTTCTGAGCTCTGCTACCAAGTATAGCTTTGGGTTAAGTGTTAAATTCAAGAGTTAAGCTGGAAGAAACCTACAGGCCACTTGAGTTCTAAAATTCCATTATGTTTTTCACAAGTTCTGAGATTAGGATAATAAATAATATAAAATTCCATTATTTTTCAGATTCCAAATTGCAAGCATATCACAATATGTTAAGTAATAGCTCTTTGTTAGCAAATAATTGATTTTCTCTAGTAGCACTGGGATTTTCACATGATATCTATAATTCACACTATTCTGGCATCTACATAAATATTTTTACTAGTGAAACATAAGCCTCTTGTTAATCAATGGCAGATTTGGGATGTAGCTGTATTATCTTCAGCTGTGATCCTCTTAGGGCTACTTAATTCCACAAGGTGAAGCTGACATGGACCACCTAGGCTCCACCTCTATAAATAAGCTGGAACAACACTACCCAGGACAATACCAACTCACTACCTAACACAGACCGGGAGCAATTGTGTTACTTCATTTAAGATGAAGCAAAACTTTTAAAATTGGCATGATGATGCCATTTGGTGAGAAGAGTATTGGCCCAAATAATAACATATAATTTAATTATACTATTCATCATTTGCATTAGCAGTTTTGGGGCTTCATCACTCCCAAATCTCCATCTTCATATTCCATTCAGAACAATCCCCTGTTCCAGACTCATAAATCCAACTACTGATTGGATATCTCTCCCACTTTTCTGCCCATAGACATCTGAGACTCAACATATCCCAAATTGAACTCGTCATCTCCTGCCCTTGGTCCTCAAATCTGCACCTCTTCCTGCCACTAGGATCTTAAGAGGACAGCACTGCCATCATTTGAGGGGCTTGGATTTTAAACCTCAGTATATCATCTTTGACTCCTCTCTGTCATGCCTAATCAGTTGCCATGTCCTGTTAGGTCATGTCAATTCCCCCTCCGGCATCTCTCTCATCATCTTCTCCTTCCCATGTCCACTGCCCAATCTTCTAGTTTAGATCCTATTCTCCCGGATTCTAGTCTCTTCCCTCTCCTCTTCAATCCATCTCTTACGCTGCTGCCAAATAAACTTTCCAGAAGCACAGGTCCAAAATTTGCATTTCCCTACCCCAAAACTTTCAGAGGCCCCTATTTCCTATAGAATATTTGTTTTCAGACATTTTTAACTTTTCAAAAGCAGATGAATGCTTTCTTAGACAAAAATATTTTATGAACATTAATTTATTTTATAATTTAAAAATCATTATATGTATGTATTAAAAAATTAATCTATGAGGAAAATGAGGCTCTTTTGATAAACTCAAAAATCTGAAATAAAAGATTGGGGAATTACATTCTTATATTAACATTCAGTTTATTTCTATTTTTTATTTTGGTGGCACAAAAATAAGTCAAGAGGTAGCTTAATTTTAATGTCTCTAATATGTTAATTTTATGTATTATATTTTTAATATAATTCATTACAGTTTTAAAATACATATTTCAACATATATTTTTAAAGTAGAAATTTAAATCAAGTATCTGCGGAACCCCTGAAGCACGTGTGTAAAATCTTAGAGTTAATGAAATGTAGTTTGATTCCTGCAGGAGCTGGCTTTTGTGAAAAAAAAAAAGAAAGAAAGAAAAGAAACAGTTTGAAACCCTTGCCATAAAAGAAAGTGCTTGATGATGTAGTCTTAATCTGTTTTTCTGATATTATTATCCCGTATTGCCTTTCACCCATTTTTAAAATGAAAGAAAATTTGTTATGTTTTTCCTAATTATTGATGTGAGAATGCAAATAGAAGAATAAAATAGAAAAAAATTACCCATAATCCCTCAATCCGAGCATAACTACTATGAATGTTTTAGTGTAATTTCTTTCAGTCTTTTGCCTGGTGAGATTGATAGTTATCGCCAAGCATAGTGGTGCACACCTGTAGTCCCAACTACGTGGGAGACTGATGTGGGAGAATCGCTTGAGCCCAAGAGTTTAAGGCCAGCCTAGGCAACATAGCAAGATTGATAGTTATGTTATAGAGAACCGTGCCAAGCACTTAGATATTATCTCATTAAATACGAACATCCTATTATGCAATTAATTTTACAATTTCCATTTTACATTGAGGAAACACAGGATAAAATAGCTTGAGTAACTTGCCCAAGGTCCCATAGTAAATTGCAGAGCTGGGCTTCAAACCAATATCTGACTCCAGAGACTATGCACTTAACCACAACACTGTATGGCCTCCCTTTCCATGCCCTCTTTCGCTTACTTTAACTCTACCCACTTTAATTTACTATTCCCTGAAGACATCTCCCTCTGCTTATGCCATTTCCTTAGCTAGGATTACCCTTTTCCCCATTTCTGCCTAGCCAAGGCCTTCTCATCATTCAAATGCCACATACTCCTCGGTCTTCTCTAATCCACCTTCAGCTCTCCCTTCTAGAACACCCAATAATACACTTTCTCATACTTGTTCATCTACTGCCTCCTCCTGTGTCAACCTCCTCCCCTTCCCCAGCCTTCCACACTCTAGCACAGACAGAAGGGGTTTACTATATTTGTCGGTGCTGAGTGACTAGTGGCCCTGCTCCAGTTCCCACGCTATGGACCTTGGGCTGAGCAGTTACTCTAGGATGCAGCTACTGGGATAGAGGGAGATGTCTTGGCCCTCTGATACTAACTGCAAACTGAAGCTCCTGTGCACACAAGTCAAGAAAACCATTCCCCTGTGATCTTGGCACAGCCAGTCTTCCACCCCTCCCCACAGGGCTGCCTGTTGCTTTTTTAACTTCTTTTTCCCTCAAGGCTGCCCTTGACATTCCTTTGAAGAGGATTTCCTCTTGATAAGTCATTCACAATGTGGGATAGTGCCAGCTTCGTGATCTGCCCTGGGTTCTGCAAGGGCAGCCTTGGTGACTAAACAAATTTTCTTTGCTTAATTCCAAAGTTTTTGTGGCCCCCTAAGGAGGCCATTGCAATTGAAAAGCAACATTCTGGAACCAAGATTATGAAACTTAGTCCCATGGAACTGTAGTTTCTGAGCTTCTCAAGTCATCCCTAGGGGTCCTTAAAAGAAAGTGTGGACATGTTTATCTAACCCACTTGGTTAAGGGTGAAAGCAAGGGATCATACATATGCCAACTGGAATGTGGCAGCCTCAAGTGACTGGGATTGGAAGCATGAACCTTCTGGGTGTGTGCCAATTGTAGAGAGTTTGCTGATGTATTTCTGATATGCCACATCCTTACTACAGGGATATGGGAAAATGTGAATCTCCAACCTGAATTTTGCCCAGAATTCAAGATCCATATATCCAACTGCTTACCATCTTTACTTGGATGTATAAGAGGCATCTCAAATTTAACATGTCTAAATGAGTTCCTCATAGTTTCTCTGCCCCCCCACCCTACCCCAAGACACAAATCCTGCTCCTCCCTCAGTCTTCCCATCTCAGCTAACAACAACCTCATTCTTCCAATAGCTCAGATCAAAAAGCTTGATGTCATTCTTTTCTCTTCTCTTTTTTTTTCCTCACACCCCACATCTGGTCCAGAGCAAATCCCACTGGCCCTACAGTCAGGGTGTGACCACTGCTCATCATCCCATTGCCACTATTCTGTCCCAAGTCACCACCATTTCCTTTCTGGATTATTGCAATAACTGCTCTGCCCTGGTCCACTTTCGATCTATCCTCCATCCAGCAGCCAAGGTGATATTGTGGAATTAAATGGCATCTACACAAAACCCTCCAGTGATTTTTCATTTCACTCATAGTAAAGGCCTTGCTGTTCCTTGAACATGTCAAGCACATTCCCACCTAAGGGCTTTGCACTTGGTCTTTCCTCCCTCCACCTGGAAGGCTCTTTCACCAGAACTCCATAGGGCTAGCTCCCTCGTTCCCTTCAGGTCTTTACTCAAAACTCATCTTCTCATTGAGGCCTTCCCTGGCCGCACTCTCTAAACTTGCAAAGCAAATACCCTGACATTTCCAATCCCCCTCCCTGTTTTACTATTCTCTTTAGGACTATGAAGCGCTAAGAAACAACGTAGTTTACTTATTTAGCATGTTAGTACGCTGACTACTCCACTAAAAGGTTAGTTCCATCAGGGAAGGAAATTTTTATCTTTTTATTCACTGCTGTGTCAGCAGTTTCGAAACAGTGCCTGGCACATAGTAGTCACTCAACAAACATTAAGTGACTAGACGTTGAATGAATGAAAGATAGCAAATCTGAAAGAAAAATGAATTTACCCTAGTTCAGATATTTTCAAACTGCTTCCAGAGCCCCCAGCAGCCCCTTACAAAGGGAAGGAGAATGGACCTAAGGGAGGAAGGCTCTGGGCCTCCAAGCCTCTGCTTTAACCAGAGCAGACCAAAATCTTACATATTGGCCTTTCATGCCAGCTTTGTTTTGAAGAAAACAGTACTTGGGTGGACTTTTTTTAAAAAAAATTGCATGAAAACTACTACCCTAATTGTAAAGAAATCAGAAACCATAACCTCCCCAAGCTAAGAACAGTAACCTTGCTTCATGGGGTTAGGTACACCCGGTACTTTCTAGTTCCATGTTTCTCAAATTGGGCTCCTATGATGTGGCTCAGACACATTTTCAGGTGTCCCAGAAAATGCCACAGGATATAAACGTGGTACATTTTCCTGAGCAGCAATTTTACCTAAAAATTTGGAAGCAAATAAAATTTTCTATTGAAACAAAGAATGAAGGGATAAATTTTAAAAAGAAAACACAAGCTTAAACAGAAATTATATACATGCAAGAAGCCACTTCGAACTACTTCTTGACATGCCAGAGGGTCCACAAATACTTTCCTTTGCCATTATAAAAAGCAGAATTATTTGGGAAGCACTATATCCAGGTGATCTTCTGTGTTGTGAGAGGAACAAAGGAGCTTAAAAATAAAGAGATGTCATAAAGACGGCCAAAAAGTAAGGGGCTTGCTTAGCTAGGTAGGCTCCTTACAGTAATGCTTTAATCTAACATTGGCCTGGAACATTTTTGCTGATCAGATTGGAATTTCTAAGCCCTCACTGGACACTATACAGAGGGCATTAGAAAATATGTCATAGTTGGAGCCCTTTGCTTTCACTGCTATTCTAGGAAACAGCATCAGATTTCCAATAGCTAAAGGCATGTGGACAGAACTGCTTCTGGGAGGCCAATGGATGGAACAGCAAAGCCTAGAATTACAGTGAAGCATTTATTTCGTTCAATGCATATTTATTGAGTGCCTAGTCCATACTCAGTCCTAAGATAAAAAAATATAACATGGTTTCTTAAACATGAAATTTTTTTAACAGTTGCCACGATTATAGTAATCTAACGTACTGAAACCATGCTGGCAGTTGTTAGGGATAGTGAAGCTGGCAAATACATGAACATCTTAAGTGCTTCTACTGATTGATAAGTCTGAGAAATCCTATTGGATATGATAAGCCTGCAGCTAGGAAGTATAATTTTCACTGGCAACATTTTCCACAGTAGCTATCATTCACATTGGGTTCATAATATTTATTGGCATCTTAGAAATCAAAGTACCAGAGCCAGAAATGAGGGGATGGTTGATCTGTGTAGATATTACACATTAGGAAATAACAAAGATCAAGAGCTCTGGACAGGAGCCCCAGTTCTTGTACTAGTTCTGCCACTAAATCACCATGTCACTTCTCCTCTCTGGGCCTCAGTTTCCTTGTCTGTAAAATGAGGGCTTTGGTGGATGAGATCCTCTGAAATGTCTTTTCTAGCTCTGACATTCTATGAATCTATAAAACTCACATTCGTAGCCAAGCCACTAAGTGCATGTACATATTCTAAAGCAATCAACAACCACCACTACTGTGTACGTGAGCGTATAAGCAGTCAGGGAAAGCCCCATTAAACAAACAGACCTTGTTCCATATTCTCATTTTCAATAGACATGAGTAAGAGTTCAAAGTCTAAGAAACAGCACCACCTCACCCCTCCTCACACCCCATTCCAAAGTAAGTTTATTCTTCAGCACTTGAAAAGTCAAATCAGGAATTACCAACAAATCCAAATTCAATCTACCAACCCCCACCTGGCTTGTTGGCAGATGAGGGAAAGCATTGAACAGAATGTGAACAATTGCTATTAAAGATTTCGATACGATCTGGATTTAAGGCTACTTCAGTCTAAACAAAAAGGTAGGAAGACCACTAGCTGACACAGAAAGGCAAGAAAGCCCACATGGGAAAAGACGTGGATGCCTGCCCAGTCCTTGGTTTCACTTCAGTCTTCTCTGAGAGCAACAGCATTTCTTTCTAGGTGTCATCTGGCCACACATTCACTTGACCTCCTTTAAGGGATTTAAAGCATTTAGCTTTCAGGTTGGGTCTTAAAAGTGGTACCAAATAATGAAAGGTCATAACTGGAGGGCCCTCAGAGAGAAACTAGGCCAAGGCTCCACTCCAACTGACAGAAAATGGGCCTAATTCAGCACGTTTTGTGAGACTAGCATAGATTTAAAGAAATTGTGATTTTTTTTAATACCTTTTAGAAGAGCACACACTCACCTTTTCCTCCAGGTAGACATCACTCCTGGACTTCCCCCGAACAGCCTGGCACCAGTACGCTCTTAAGTTTGAGCTAAGACTCAGAGGCCTGATCTTCCCACGACACCATTGCTGCCTTCTAGTCTCCCTCCCTTTACAACCACCAGCCTTATCTCCAGTCACCATCCAAACAAAACAACTCCCAAGTCACATCAGTCCAACCCTTCTCTGAGAAGGCACTTAATTCGGGCCTGACACTGCTTCTGCCTGCACTTCCTTCTGCACTTTGGCATTGCAGCCAATATGGGAAAGCACTTTGAAGCTGGCCTGCAAACTAAGCCCTGGGCCTTTCTCCCCACTGCAGACAGGGGACTAGTGCAGGTCAGGGAGGGATCAACCAGGTGCTCAGGTGCTCTGAAGAATAGCCAGAACTGAAGGTTCAAACAGTCATGGAAAGCACCAGAGCCTCTGTGTATTTGCAGTTCACTAGAAGGCAGGGGTGTTAGTTACCAAGGTACCAAAAAAACAAAAACACAAAAAGACGTGGTGACAGAGGGCTGACACCTGGAAAGTAAGCAATATAGTGAGTCCTAAAGTCCCTAAGGCACTTTATTGGCATTTTGATAAGGATGTCTCCTGTATGTCCCAGACTATCCTGGATATTCCCACATTCCAATCCTATGTCCCAGCTAGGCGTGGTTGCTCATGCCTGTAATCCCAGTGCTTTGAGAGGCAGGAAGATTGCTTGAGGTCAGAATTTCAAGACCAGTCTGGGCAACAGCGAGACCCTATCCCTACAAAAAATTAAAAAGTTTTAAAAAACCAATCCTATGTCCCACTGTCAGTTCATGTGTCCTAATTTGTTTTCTAAAAATAGAATTACCATGCTTAGACATATAACACACTGTTTGTTCCACAAGGAGAAAGAGACAGCCCTGGCAATATTTCTTTCCAAGGAGATGGATAAAAGGATATAGGGTTTTTTTTTTCTTTTTTCCTTTTTTTTTTCTTTTAAACTACCCAGCACATGGACCTCTTTATTTTTCTTTCCATCAAATTCATTCCTTACCTCTAACACAAGGCTGGCTTTTAGTCCCACCCTTGTTTCAGACTATGACATTGGAATCTATATTTGGCAAGGATGGAGGTTCGAGTAGAAAATATAAAATTTATAAATTATTATTTAAATCAAATGATGCAAATTGCAGGCCTACAGGCATGTTCTGTGTGGCTTACGTGGTATCTTGCAGCTTTTTTTAAAAGCTACTAACATTTAAAAAGTGGGCAATTTCACATAAAAATCCATATTTCCATCTTTTCTTGAAAAATAAAGTCTGGCAATACTGGGCCCATATTCTGTGGCAAAGATTGGCCAGAGCTGAATAGAAGCTGCCCCCATTAGACTGCACATGCACTCTGTAGGTGGCCACATTCCTCACCATCCCCTATTGCCTCCTTGACACTGCAGTTGACTATCAGGGGCCATTTATCATTGCATTTGAACCACTGTTTTTCTTCCAGTAAAGAAGCAAAATATTTCTCCTATCCATGCCTATCAAAAGTAGGAAAACAAAAGATAAATATAAACTTTATATTTCAAAAAAATGAAGAAGAGAATTTTTTTTTTGCAGAAGCAAAGAATATTGCTATGTATTCAATATGCAAAACAAATGTATCTTTCAATAAAATATAATCTGGCTTGCTTCACTCATTTAAATCACCTGTCTACCCCAACAGGCATCTGAGTTGCCACTTCTGCTTCAAATGAAAAGATGTTAGTCCTAATAATGCTCTTTGTAGCTAAGAAGACAGTGCCTACTTAGATCCCAGGATTTTCAGGAAATCAGGCAACAATCCTCACCCTTTTTATTTAAAATGTCCCAGTGCCCCCCTACACACACACATGCACATCCTTTTCATTGATTTTACCTGTACAATAAACTCTCACCCTAGGGTTGGATTTTAGATGATGCTATAATACTGTTTGGTATCTTCCACAATAAGAGGGTACAAAGTACCTCTTTGCAGGCACTGATACTACTATACACTTAACACTTTGTCCATACTTCTCTTATGACACAAATCACTTTTTATTATGTGTTAGACACAGTTTGTGAATTTCAATGGCACCAACTCTAGTTAACATCAAATCAGCCAATAAATGTAGTGCAGCATATCCCTAAAGGGGAATTGTCATCAGACTCAATACTTTATCTCTGTGGGCAAATGTGTCTACAGAAATAGTGCATTCCTCTCTAGAGGCAAGCCATAGAAATCCAGTTTATGTATTCCATTACTAACAAACAATTGGCAATGAAAACAAAAAAATACTCCTTTGAAGAAAATGATGTGGCCTCCAAACAAACAAAGCCAAACACATTCAATATCTTCCCACATAAGTCTCATTCCCAACCGTCAGGTTCTTATTGTTTCTCCTTTAAGTTAATTGGCTACCACTTAACCCAGTCATTGGAGACAAAAGCCCTCCCTTAACGGTACCAGGTCCTATCCTAGTTTCAGGTCCAAGGTATACTCTGCTCAGTCACCTCAAGTCCAATCTACCAAGGCCCCTGGAGCTGCCAGCACTTCTTTAACAAGCCTGCTTTCTCCTGCTGTGTGGGGAAAATCTCCATCCTCTTTAACTTGATTTCCTCATCTGAAAAATGGGGATAAGAAATCAATAAATACCTCAGGGACTTATTGTGAGAATGAAAGATGTAACTTTTTTTTTTGAGACAGAAACTTGCTCTGTTGCCCAGGCTAGAGTGCTGTGGCGTCAGCCTAGCTCACAGCAATCTCAAACTCCTGGGCTCAAGCAATCCTCCTGCCTCAGCCTCCTGAGTAGCTGGGACTACAGGCATGCACTACCACGCCCAGCTATTTTTTTTCTATTTTTAGTCATCTGGATAATTTTTTTCTATTTTTAACAGAGATGGGGTCTTGCTCTTGCTAAGGCTGATCTCAAACTCCTGATCCTCTTGCTTCAGCCTCCCAGAGTGCTAGGATTATAGGCGTGAGCCACTGCACCTGGCCTGAAAGATGTAACTTATATAGAAGATCTGGTTGGGTTCCTGCCACACAGTGGATGATTATAAAAAGACAATTAACAACAATAATAACAGCAATGACCATTATGAGTTTTCTCCGTTTAACTTATTTCATTTTGGTCAAATGAGATCTTCACACTTGCTGTGTTTCCGTTAACGTAGATACAATCATTCCTCTCTCTAATTCCAGTTTTCTCTCAAGGTTTTTTACTCGGGCAGCCCTACCCCCCCCCATATCTGGTCTGAACATACCTTCAGGCTGACTGCCAATAAATCTTTACGCAGCATGAAATTAATGTGTGTAAAGCCCACATTCACACTGACACAAAATCATGGAATTTTAGAGCCAGATGGTGACCTCAAATATCACCTAGTCCAGGGTTTCCCAACTCAGATTGTACTGTGGTTAAGAATACTGTTGAAATCCTTTACCCACAAACAGCAGGAGTTAGAAAGAGAAGGTGGGGAAGGGCAAGGCAGGAACGAAAATTTGATTTAAAATGTTGTCTTGCTTGATTAAGGATTAGTCATTTCAAAGATCGATCAAATCCAAACCTCTTCTTATTATAGAGGGGGAATCTAGGAGCCAAAGAGGTTAAGTGATTTGCTCCAAATCATGCAAAAAGTTGGTGGCATAGTTTGAATTAGCATCTAGATCTTCTGGCTCTGAATCCAGGTGCTCTTCCCTCTACACCAGCTGCCTCAGGTCATATCTTTATACCTAAATAGACTCTGTTGAGCTCAAGGCAGTAAAAAGTCTTTAATATGTCTGGCCTAACAATTTGAAATGCATGTTCGCACCATTAAGGCTCTTTTAAGCAGCCATACCCTCCCCAAAAGAATAAATTCTCAATCGTTTGGTTCGTCTGTTCCATTCAGCTCTAAACTGGGTTGGCCACTGGCTCTGCTACTGGCCCTTTATGTCTACTTGATATTATTTTCTTCGCAGTGATAATCTATGGGTTTTCTCTCATAGAAAATAAAAAGATAAAAAACTCCAAGCCAACAAAGCAAAAATTAAAGCTCAGTGCTGCTAAAAATCCAACATGGAAAATAATAGCACAGTATCTAGTCCTCAGTAACTATTCAGTGAAGAACTGCAGACTAACTGACCAAATGAGTAACTACTCTGCCTCTCCGTATTAGCAATGGAGCCTCTTTGCCTTCTTGAATAACAACAAATTTAGAGTGACTCAATCCTCAGGAACTGCCTACCACCCCGGCAACCATGGGGGCTGGAGAGATAACACTCAGGGAGCTCATTGCTTAGGATAGGCAAGGATAATTCCACAAGCCAATGGCTGGTGATGAGTGAGTGATAGGACTCCCAAGATACTTATTTTGATCTTAAGGAGTTGACACATACTGACCTGGTGACCTCCAGCTTACAGTCTTTTTATAGTGTTAACTTCTGCCTGATTTCTCCCTCATTTTATGTTTCTTCCTGGACAACCTTAGCAGAGGGCCTAGCAAATAGCAGGCAAGTACTCCACAAAGGTGTGATGAACTCAATTTGCCCTTGCTACTTAAAATCTACTTCCCAACCTTTTCCCCAACATGTGACTAGGTGTTATATGAAGTTCAGATAACCCTAAATTTAAAAGAAAAAGAAAAATGGTCTTCAGCATCACCACCTTTGATATGTTGGATTTTTATCAGTGCTGAGCTTTAATTTTTGCTTTATTAGCTTGGAGCTTTTTATTTTCTCCATTTTCTGATATCTAAGGCCTTGCTTGTCCTTAGCAGTGTATGTGCAGGGAGCTGTCTGAGTTCCAGTAATCTTTCCCTCCAACGTCTGCCATGACATACACTGTATAGTACAGGCAGGCTGCTAGTTAAGTACAGGGCTTTGACAGCAGCCAGACATGGGTTCAATTCTTGGCTTTACCACTTACTTCCCAGCAATGCAATCTTAAGCAAGTTACTTCACTTCTTTGTGCCTAAGATTCCTTATCTGTAAAATAAGAATAACAATATCTACCAGTGCTTTAAGAAAAAATATACTTCATCTCTGTCCCCAGTTCCTGGCACAAAGCTCCTAAAACCCTTGGAATTTCCTGAGTGATAGGAGTGTCCTGTGTTATTCATAAGCAATCCCTTTCCACCAGACCTGAGTTTATGCTATTGAACTGATGCAGAGTAGGGCCCCTAGATAGCTTCTGGATGGGAGCTGGTCTCAAGAAAGACTAAATGCGATTAAAGGGTTGGAATATTCAGCCCCACTCCCAGACTTCCAGGGAGGGGAGGAGAGCTAGAGATTAAGTTCTAGAAAAACTCTTGATAAAGGAGACTTGGAGAGCTTGGGTTGGTGAATACACTGATGTGCCGGGCAGGAGGGCACAGAAGCTCCATGCCCCTGCCACATCCTCCATGCCTTGCCCTATACATCTCTTCCATTTGGCTGTTCCTGAGTTGTTTAATAAACCAGTGATCATAAGGAAAGTTCTTTCCTGAGTTCTGTGAATGACAGAATTATTGAAACTGATGGGGGTTGTGGGAATCCCTGAATTGGTAGTCAGCTGTACAGAAGTGTAGGTCACCTGAGGACCCCATTTGCAGCTCGCATCTGAGGTGGGGGCATTCCTGTGAGATGAAACCCTTAACCTGTAAGGTATGGGCTAACTCCAGGTAGTCAGTGTTAGAATTGGATTGAATTGTTGGACACGCAGTTGGCGTCCACAGAGAATTGGCAAATTGGTTGGTGTTGGAAAAGATACCATGTGTTTGGTGTCAGTAGAAAAAACCAACAGACTACCTCACAGAGTTGTGAAAATTAAATGAAATAATCTGTGATACACGGTAAGTGATTAATAAAGAGCAGCTGTTACTATTATTTGCATGACTGTGCTTTGTCCATAGATCCTGAATCACACCTGATGTCTTCCGCCCAGAACCCCATCAGCCTGGCTATGACCCTAACCACTTCTTTTCTTCTTGGATTAGACCTGTCTCTCTCCCTGGGTACTAGGTGAAGTCCTGCTGAAACCAGACAGACATCCATACCCAGCCATCTACCCCAAAGCATGATATTGCCATGTGCCTAACTCTTAGTTCCACCTGTGCTACTAGGTCCAAACCATCAGGTGAGACCCTCTGGACATAAATACCTGCCCAATTCCAGATGAAATTTGCCCCCCTCTTCAGATGCTGGGATGTGGATAGCAGGCCACCCTCCTTGAATGACAGCCTTAACCCTGGTTCAGCTCAATCTTGGCCTCCTCCCCATCCCTGCTGAGTCTCAGCATGCCTCACAGCTGAGTACATATGGGTTTGACTTAAAAGGCAGAACAAGGCAGTAAGGTAATGATGGTCTCATGACTTTCAGAGTGACTTACACTCCCAAAGGTCTTAATACTAACTTCAAAAAGAATTTAAGACTATATATTAATCTTCTGGGATGTTCAAGAAGGTCACCTTTTGTCTAAAAAAAATTACAGATTTTTTCCATGTGACTCACACATTACCAGAGGTTTCTTACTTCTTTTTGAGAGTCTAGATATTCCAGCAAAAAAAAAACTTAAATACTACACTTTCTACTAACACCCCCAAGGAAGGAGTTCACAGAAAGGACCATTGAGACCACTATGACTCCCCTGCAACAAGAATCTGCTTGTCTGAGACCACCACAGGAGGCAGAATGAATGGTACTTCTCTGTTGATTTTTTTAAGGATCCTAATCCAATTACCTTCAGTTCCCAAAGTCAAAATAAGACTTTCCTGGACAAAGATAGAAGTGAATTCATTTGGACAAGTGAAGTCTGTTAGGTCCAAAACCAAACCCCAAACCATCATGCATGTGTATCTTTCTTTATATAACAGACTCGTTTCTAAATGTGCTGCACGTGAAAAGCCTTTTTAAAATAAATTGACCCATATTTTAAGCGTGCCAGAGGAGCTTGCTATTTAAAGGAATCTCTGTGAGTCATTTTGTAGAGCAAATAACCACCCATTAATTTATTTGCAAAATTCGAATTTCTACACATTGCTTTTACCTTAAGGGAAAAATGGTAACATTTTTCCTACTGATTCCCAGAAGCATAAAGTCGTGACTAATAGATCATGCCAGAATCTTGCCATCTCTACCTTGTAGCTACAATCAGCTAGAAGACCTGTCTCATTCCTGGTTACTGATATGTAGTGCCATAGAGTCTCAAAGAGCCTTGGAGATCAGAAGTCTACTCTATGACATATCTAAAATAAACTGCCATCCCAGGACCAAGATCACAAAAAATGAGCAAGCTGGCCACAAAGATATTTTTACACCTGATTCCAAGCACATAGATCACATACTAGTAAAAGTATGTGTTCTAATATGAGAGATAAAATGCTGAGCACATATGCCAAAAGTAGTGCCAACGGTGGCACCCAAGATGGCTCCAGGGTGATCAACAGTGTGTGAGTGGGCAAACATACACCAGAGTAACAGGGAAACTGCCACCAGATTGTCCATAGGAGTTGTCCTGGAGCCAACAGGGAGAAAGCAGCAGTCCAATTTAGGGTTGCTGAGCTGGGGGCATTTAGTAGGGATGAGATGAAGGGTGAGAATTTTCTCCTCCTTTCCCAGGCAGCCAGCACCCTGCCCCATTTACCACCATAAGCTTTTCTACTTTCCACAACTTCTTTATACTTTTTGACACTACAGAAGCCACAGGCACCAAAAAGCCCCATATTTCCCGACAACTCTCTTTGCCTGCTCCCAGCACACCCACCAAACAAACCCTTCACATTTCGTCAACTTCATTAATATATACTGGACCCAAATCATGAGGATAATTTTGTCTACTTTAAACGGGAATTCACTTTGAATATTGATGTATGTGCTCCCTCCTTCCATCAAGAATTTGAGATAGGCCTGGCGCCGTGGCTCACGCCTATAATCCTAGCACTCTAGGAGGCCGAGGCGGGAGGATTGCTTGAGGTCAGGAGTTCAAAACCAGCCTGAACAAGAGCAAGACCCTGTCTTTACTAAAAATAGAAAAATTAGCCAGGCGTGGTGGCATGTGCCTGTAGTCCCAGCTACTCAAGAGGCTGAGGCAGGAGGATAGCTCGAGCCCAGGGATTAGAGGTTGCTGTGAGCTAGGCTGACACTATGGCACTCTAGCCTGGCAACAGAGTGTGACTCAGTATCAAAAACAAAAAAAAAAACAAAAAAAGAATTTGAGATAGCTTTCACTTGAAAATATAAAACAACAGAAAGAAAATATAAACACAAGCTAATGTTTGTGGTGAAACATAAATTATTTATTTATTTTAGAGACAGAGTCTCGTAAATTACTTTATTTATTTACTTATTTATTTATTTATTTATTTATTTATTTATTTTAGAGACAGAGTCTCGCTCTGTTGCCCAGGCTGGAGCACAGTGATGTGATCATAGCTTACTACAGCCTCAAACTGTTGGGCTCAAGTGATCCTACCACCTCCAGCCTTCAGAGCAGCCTGGACTACAGGCACGCTCCACTGCGCCAGGTTGAAACACAATTCTGTAATATAATGGCCATTTTAAGGGAACGGGGTGTAATGGGGGAGGAGAAAAAAGCAACATAGTTCTGCTAGGCAGCTTTTCTGGTGATCGGACTAGATACAGGGATATAGCTTAGAGGATCCTGGGGAATAAACGCTGAATTTATGCCTTCAACTCTCCCTCTCAAATATCAACTGTCTCGGTCAGGGTTTTGCTGGAAGAATAGGGGTATACTTGGAATGGCCTTTAATTGGGGAGAAAGATTTCACCTTAGGTGGTATATAATTAAGTGCCAAACTGAGTGGCAGCCCGTGCTCTCAGAGATTAGAGGCAGAGAGATCAGTGGGAGCTGTAGGGACTGCTAAAGGTTTTCTAGAGCAAGCCAGGGAAGAGGCTGGGATTCTGCATGTCTGAATGACTTATTTTCCACAATTCTTTCTCAGTGATCATGCCTACCCTCCCAGAAGCTTGGCAAAAAGGAGGCCTGCTTCCCCTCCAGTTCCCCAGGGAATGAATGAATGTCCTCTCTCATGAAAATTTCAGGGAATTAAATATAAATCTTTACACATAAAAAGTGCAAACATTTGGCCATTTGGGGTCCAGGGGAGCCTAATAATTGGTGGCTATAATTGGATGGTCTTCATTAGGATGGAAGCAATTGTTCTTGAAATGACCTACTGTTGTTGTCCGTGGCCCAGGGAAACTGTGTCTATAACTAACTCAGGTGCACTGACTCTTGGCAGAACTGATATTTGAGATTCCTGAGGTGTGTAGGAGGTCGTTGGCTGGGTTCCCTGCCCAGAGTGTATATCTGTCTAAAGACCCCACTTCTCACCCTACCTGATTTGGCCTCCCAGAGACCACTCATATTTACACATGTATCCAACACAGCTCTCACCAGAAGGACATCTAACATGAATACTGTCAATAATAAAAAATATAGGTAACACTTCTGTAGCACTTACTATGTGCCAAAGACTATTCTAAGCTGATCACATATATTAAATTATTTAATCCTCATATGAGGTGAATACTGCTATTATTGGCCATTCACACATGAGGAAACTGAGGCATAGAGAAATAAAGGAACTTGTCCTGGGTTTCACGGACAGTACACAGAAAAGCTGCAATGTCAACCAAAGCTGTATGGCTCCAGGGTCTTTGCTTTTAACAACTATGCTACACCGTCCGATCTGTAGAGCAAGAGGCAAAGGACTATTCTGATCACCCATGTTGGCCCAGGTAGCAGGGCATAGCAGAGTGATTCTCACGAGAACACAGACCAGGCTGCCAACTACATGCTATAATTTGAGAAGAACTGAACAGAATTTCCTGCCCCAAAATATGTCTCACCTCCTGCAAAAATACTCCAAATTTCCACCATTAGAAAGTCACTTCTTTACATCTTTGAGGCTTTTCCATTTTCAAAAATCTCCTATGAAAAGGTAAATATCACTGAGAAAGGAAATCCCTTAAATCATTATCAGGCATCGACAGTGTGATTTTAAAAAATAAATTGGACTTGCAGTCAAAAGAGGGGTTCTAACTCTGATTCTGCCAATTATCACCTACGTGACCTTGGGCAAAACAAGTGGGCCTTGGCTTCTTTGTCTGTTAAATGGTAATGCTAACACCTTCTGTGACTTCCTTATGGGATTGTCCTTGGAATTTAATAAATGAAAAAGCATTTTACAGACTTTAAAGAATTATACAACTAAGGTCTTATTATGATCAGCTAAATCTCTGGTAAGATTAGATAAATTAGTTGACAACCAGAGAAATGTATGCAGCCAGTTTAAGATAGACCAGCAAGGCACAGTCTGAAAAGAATTATGTCACAAGCTGAGCTTGGAGGCACGCACCTGTAGTTTCAGCTACTTGGGAGGCTGAAGCAGGAAGATCGCTTGAGCCCCAGGAGTTCACAGGCAATTCATAACTGTCTGCCTGGCCAGAAATGGCTGCCACCTGGCTAAGTCCCTTTCAACCAGGCTAACATTTTACCATGCATCTCCCTTGGTTGTCCCTGTATCTTCTTGGCTCTGGCATAACTGGACACTCTGGATTGGCATTTCAAGCCCCAGATCCCCAGGCTTGGCTCTGGCTTCTGGGCCCTACAACTCTCTTAAACTTTCTCCTCTAGTGTGTTTCTCCGGGCAGCAGCTCCAACTACGTTCCAGCATGCCTTCCCGCTGACTTCCTCAACGCACTTAGCCCTTCAGGTACACCAGCACCCTGGATCCTTGCTTCCCTGCCTCAGTCAACAAGTATCTATTAGTGCCTGCTATATGACAGGCACAGTGCCCCTCCACCAGGCAAGTGTTTTCTATGGCTATGACAGCAGGGAGCTGGAGATGACAGGCAGGGTACAGGGGCACCAAGATGGAGGACAGGAACATGGAAAAGCAGGTAAAAGGTAAAAAGAGTCTTTGCTTTACTCTTTTGCAGAAAAGAGCATAATTGTTATAGACAGATGACTGTTTTTGTTTTCTGTTTTTGTTTTAAGACAGGGTCTCTTGCTCTGTCGCCCCAGCTAGAGTGCAGTGGCAACATCATAGCTCACTGTAACCTCAAACTCCTTGGGCTCAAGTGATCCCCTGCCTCAGCTTCCCAAGTAGCTGGGACTACAGGTGCATGCCATCACACCTGGCTAATTTTTTTTTTAATTTTTCGTAGAGACAGAGTCTCGCTATGTTGCTCAGGCTGGTCTTGAACTCCTGGGCTCAAGCGATCCTGCCACCTCAGCCTCCCAAGGGGCTGGGATTACAGGCATGAGCTACCCTCACCCAGCTGAGATGACTACTGATAAAGCATCTACTCTGTGCTACAGACTTGGGTTAGACAGATAGAAGACATACTCCCTGACCTAGAAAAACTTACAACATAACAGGAGTAAACAGACAATTACAAGTCTCTGCGAAGGCATAAACACCTCTAAGGAAATACCATTTTGTAAAGAATCTCTCTTTCTTCGGTCACCAGCTTGTCCACTAAAGTCACTAAAGCCTGAAAGACCTTAGGTAAAATATGATTAGGATAAAGCAGTCTGAATTTAGGTGCCAATGCTGTGTTTGAAATATAAATTGTAATGGGCTACTTTTTTCTGCTGTATTTCCCCCTCATTTCTTTTTTAACTTTTATTGGGATATAACATACATGCAGTAAAGTGCACAAATTTTAAGTGAATCACTCAATAAAATTTTACTTATGTATACATCCATGTAACTACTGGCCAGATCAAGATATAAAATATTCTAGCACACCAGAAACCTCCTTTGTACCACAAGATTAATCCTATGCCCACCACAATGAGGTAACCACTATTTTATTTCTCATGTAATAGTCTTTTTATATTTTATATTTTTTAATTATTATTATTATTATTTTTTAGAGATGAGGCCTCACTATGTTGCCCAGGCTGGCCTTGAACTCCTGGGCTCAAGCAATCCTCCCGCCTCAGCCTCCCAAGTGGCTGAGACTACAGGCGCACACCACTGAGCCCAGCTTATATTTTTTTAAGCACTGTGAAGTAACATTTGTCCGGAGAGCTCCAGTCTCTAAATGCTGGACCTCCCTCGATGTACTTGGGCAGCCCAGCCTCTAAATATTTTGGCATCTTCAATGTGTTTAGGCTGCCCAGATCCTACTTGTCTGGCTACCCTCCCTCCTCCATAACAATTAGGACAACATCCAGCTGTCACTAAAAGAAGGAGGGACAGCCAGAGGCAACAGAACACAAATGAAGCTTATGCCACTGTTGGAACCCACTGACAAAGGGTTATCACTTTGCTAGAGGGCCAAGAAAGGACTCAGCTGTGTTGAGAGCCCATAAACTATTAGGAGGACTCTGCCTAATCTGTTACTCTGCTAACAGCATGCCTTACTTGAGGCAGAATGAAAATGTCACCCTCATTCCCCTTTTTGGTTAAGGAATGTACCCTTAATTTCTTCACTGGAACTCAGGAGAATGGAAGATATTATCAAAGTTTGCTTCTGCTGCATCCATGGGCTGTGAATCTGTATCTTACTCTAAAGGTCCACTCACCTGTCAAGACTGCTCCTTGTTCTGCCTCCAGAAATGAGTATTTAATCAAACCAACACATGATAGAAGCAATTGTCACACAATATCGACCATAACGAAGGTTGGTAGATGATGCAATGGTAAACTACAGAAAGGAGAATCTGAGTCTGAGAAGACTTCCCAGAGGAAGCTGTGCTTAAGTTCATTCGAAAGAGGAAACAGCATAGGAAAAAGTTTGCATATATAAAAAGACATGGAATTATCTGGGGACACAGGTAGCTCTGTGTTGCTACAGCATGAAAGGATGTATGTGTGGGAACATGAACCTAGAACAAAGATAAAGGCTAGATCATGAAGGATCTTATTTGCCCTACAGAGAAGTTTAGATTTATAATATAGGAAATGGAGGACTCTAAATAATTTTGAGCTGGAGAGTGACCCTATCAGATTTGTATTTTTAAAAAGTTACTCCCTCAGCGGTGTGGAGAACTTAATAGGAGTGAGACTGAAGACTAATGATCCAGGTGGGGCCTGGTAAGTTTCCTATTGGACATCCAGGTGGAGGTATTCTATAAGCAATAGGATACGTATTAAATAGCTTTGGAACTTAGAAGAGAGATCTGGGCTGAAGGTAAGTTTGGGAGTCAAATACATATAAATGACAGTGGTTTCTACTGCTCAGGAAGAGAGTATAGGACAGAGTACAAGGTCAAGGTTAGAGCCTTGTGAAACAACAATATCGAAGGTTCCAGCCAAGGAAGAGGAACCAGAGAATGAGGTAAGAGGTAAGAGAAATAAACAAGGACTGAAGATTATCACAACAGCCAAAGTAGGGAAGATTTTTAAGGAGGGAGTGGTTAATATTTCATATGCTGTAATGTGTTGCGAGACAAGAAAAGTATCCACTGGTTTGGCAATATGGAGGTCACCGATGACTTTAGTGAGAACAGTGTCAGTGCTACATCACACTACATTGAGGAGTGAACAGGGGGTGAGAAAGCAGAGGCAAGTGGTTTAGAAGCTCAGCTAGAGCAGGAAGAAAGGAAATAGAATAACTAGAGGGAAAGCCACTGTTACAAGAGGTTGTATATAAGATGGTATATAAGATTGCCAGAAAGTATTTTTCCACTAGAGATGTCGTAAAAGGGAGTCAAGCATCAGATGAGAGATTGGCCAAAATAACTTTTAAGGCTTAAACTCCGAGATTTTATGATTCCTACTGATAAAGAGTGATAAGGGTAGACCTTCCAACATAAAGGTTTTCTGAGGTTCAGAGGAACTTCCAAACCGTCAAGGCAGAACAGAAAAATTAAATAGGATGCTTTAATAATGCATTTATCTTTCACTATAAATATAAAGAAATTATTAAAAAGTGAGAATGCAACAGAAACTATTTTTAGGCCTTTGGTTTATATATACATAAGGTTAAACAAAAACACAAAGCCTCTGCTAAGGTAGGATACAAATCATTGCTCTCCCTAGGATTTTACCTAATTGGTGTATAGATAACATGTTTTAAAATCCCTCATGGTAGCAATTTACTGACAGAGAAAAAGCAAGTCAAAATTTAATGGCCCATAATTTAACATTTTTTTTGTAGAGATGGAGTCTCCTTATGTTGACCAAGCTGGTCTCAAACTCTTAGTCTCAAGGGATCCTCCCGCCTCAGCCTCCCAAAGTGCTGGGATTACAGGCGTGAGCCACTGTGCCTGACAACATATTTCTTATTAAGCAGATTTTCTCCCAAGTACATCAAAATATCTTAAACATCCTCACAACATGGGTTGAGAAAGTAAGTAATTAAAACTGAGAGCTAAAATACTTATGGATGATTCATATATTTAGCCAAAAAATATTTATTAAACACCTTCTTACTATGAGCCAGGCATTGCTCTAGACACTGGATGTTAACCAAAAAAATAGATGTGTTTGTGTAATTCCTTCTGGAATCTGATCAACACAGTTGGAAGAACTGCCATCATGTCCAAAATATTTGGGGTTTTGGTAATTTCTATTCTAAAGCCATATTTATCTTACTATATTTAAAACATGGCATATTAAAGCTGGAGGGACCTTAAAGGATCACTGGCCTATGCTAGCCCATTTCACAGATGGCAAAGTTGAAGTAACAAGAAGTTTAAAATACAATTTTTAACTATTAGTGCCAGGGCTAGAAGCCAGAATTCCTGAATTCTGATTCAGCACTTGCTCTACTAGTGAAAATTACATCAATAAAACCACATCTCTCCCCAAAACCCACACTCGCCTCCACCTCTTGTGATCAGTTTTGCGATAATCAGTTCTGCATTTTTCTCTAAAATAAATAGCAAAGTGTCTATGACCCATGGGCACTTGGCCTAGATTTAAAACATAGAGCTTAGTAACTGCAAACATCTCTCATCAATGCCTCTGTTACGGGAGGTGGGAGTGTGGGCAGCTGGCAAAGATTGCCTAGCTAAAACGTCCAAAATTCCAGGAAGATATTGGGGATGTTTTATCTCCATTGTCTGGCTGCTAGGGAGGAGAATGTGTCGTCTTAAAATTTCTATTCAGAATTTTAATTAAATTGTGGCCTGTGGCAAAATAGAAAGGCATTAAAATCAAATGCTAGTGTCTTTTTGTTTATTTTATGGGTTCTCATCTCTGACTAGTTCTTGCTGGAATAATTAAATGTCTTTTCAGCAAATGGACTGTTCAGGCTGTTTAGTTTAATGTTTCTTATAACCTGGCAAGTATGTGCTTTATAATTCAGTGATTTCTGCTCTTCCCCACCCACACCACCATGTACATGCTTTTCTGTCTTTCCCCACACAGACTGGCTTGAAGGTTTCTGCAAATCAGAAAGGCATGAATGCACTTGAAGGCCAAAGCCTCCTCACACAGACTGGTGGAGATTGTTGGAGACTGAGCACATTGCATTTGACATTAATGGGTCAGAGGCACTTTATGACATTAATGGGTCAGAGGCCCTTCTAAATTAAGATCAGTGAAGGTGGGGAGGACTCACAATGTAGTCAATAAGGCCTCTTGTTCTGAGACTGATGCCCGAAATTTCATCTTACCAATCCATTGTATTGCATGAAGGGTAAATTTCTTTTAAAATATATATAGAATCCACATGGGAAAGGGGACAGCAGAATTTACCTGGAGGGTGTTGGGGGATGCCGTTTTTCTACCTTGTACAACACCATTATAGACCTTTGGTGACAAAAGCCAAAGCCTGAGACATAGTCTGAAATGGGGAGATTTAGTCAAAGAGGTCTAACTGCCTGCATAATAAAGTAGAAAAGAGGCCTTTCTAGGGAGAAAGAGGTTGTTCTGATACAAAATTATTTTTGCTTCCCCTGAACAGAGCCCTAGAAATAGGAGATGGAAAAGGAGTACAAGAAGAGAGGATGGAGGTGGTAGAAAATGAATTCTATAATTCTAATGACTAACTTTTTTTATTACATTTTTTAACATATGGGGTCTTACTATGTTGCCCAGGCTGGTCTCAAACTCCTGGACTCAAACAATCCTCCTGCCTCAGCCTCCCAAGTAGCTGGGGCTACAGGCATAAGCCACCACACCCAGCTCTAATGGCTAAATTCTAATGCATGTTTACTATGTTTTTCCAGGCACTGGGCTAAGTGCCTTTCCCCATTATTTCATGTAATCTTCCCAACAGTTTTATGAAACAGGAACTATTAGTTTCTTCATTTTGCAGATCTTAAAATTATAGTTTAGTGATATTAAATGACTTATGGAAGGTCTCATAGCCACTAAGTGGCAGAGTTGGCATTCATACTTATCCCCCATCCTCCTCCAAATGAAAGGGAACAATAATGTGAATGTTTGAAATCTTGGCCTATAAGCTCTTAGGCTCACTTGACCTGAATAATAATGTTAACGATGATGTTAACAACAGGCTGACAGGTATTGGGTGCTCATTATGTGCCAAGCACTGTGCTAAGCACTTTACGGAAGTCAGTTCATTTACTCCTCATGACAACAATTTGGGGAAAAATATTTTTATCCACTGTATTTTACAAATGAAAAAACTAAGTCTTCAAGGTTAAGCAACTTGCCCAAGTTACACAGCTAGGAAATGGAAAAGCTGTGGAATATGAGCAGCTCCCCACAATGTGGTAGGATACCAGGGCCCAAGAAGAGAGCAAGCTGTCTTCAGTAGAACGTTCCCTATAATGGGATGTGGTCCAGAATCTTCTGGAACCCTGATATTTGGTATCAAATTTTCCATTGTTCCCTATACTATACTGTGATCTGTCCTGAAATAGTAAGCCTGTGCAGTGGAGACATAATAGAGAGTTAAGAAATACTTGGTGAGTGAATGAATGAATGAATCAATGGGGTCTATCTAATCAGTAGTTTTCAATTTTTAATTCTGTGGCCTCGTAAGCTCCATGTTTCTATGAGGAGTTGAATCCTTTCATGAGTTCTGAATGCACCAATGTTTTGAATAATGAAAGGTAATAAATAAGAAAAAGGACTTATTTGTGCTTAGATAAATAGGATATAGAAAAACCTAAAAGGAAATTTCTCTCTCAAGGCTCTCATTGTCTTGGGAAGGGGAAATCAGCTGAGGGGACCAGGCATCCAGGGAGGGAAGAAAAATCAAGAACACTAAGAGGAAGGGTGGAAGGGAGCTAAAAAGAAATCAACATTTACTGAGTGCCAATACCAGGCCCTTTTATATACTATAATTCATGTAATTCTCACAACAATCCCAGGAGGCAGGCATTAGTATTTCTATTTTATAAATAAGAAAATCAAGACTCAGAAATTAAATAACTTGCCTAAAGACTTACATATAGAAAATGGTGGAGCTGGGGTTCCATCTCTGGTCTGACTCTAAGCTCTTTCTAGAACACTCACTGCCTCTTCAAGTAGAGAGTTGAAAACAGAAGAGCACTTTAATTGAGTGAGGAAAAGAAAAGATTCCAGGCTTAGGAAGACAAAATACATGCCAAAGAACTTATGGAAAGGCCCAAACCAAGACAAACAAGACTTTAGGAAGCTGGAAGGCAGGCTTTGACTGACTAAAATAATCTTCAGGGAAGTGGTGAAGCCTGGACTCTAAATTCTCTGTTACCCCTATTTCCTCACTTGGTAATTGTAGTAACTCAGCTGGAGCAAAAGAGTGATGGCTATAGCCAGGAAGACAGACCAGAGCAAGCAATGCAAGATGATGGGGGATAAAGATAACAATGTCCCCAAGGCCACTGTTTAGAGACCTTTCCCTAGCCTTTGGATGGCAAAAGGGAATGTCAGGGCTTACCACCAGCCCACAACATCTACCCCCAACCTCTCTTGACTTTATTCCTGATAATCTGGCCTTGGATATACAGCTACCAACAATTAGTTTTTGTGAGCCTTATAGCTTTCAGTCTTCTTTTCAGGACTGTACCAGGTCATACAAGTCAAATCTCAGCCTAGGAAGTAAACACTGCTCCCTGCATCTCAAATACCCACTTCAATTGCGTTTTTCCAGTTCCTCCAGGAATCACATGTCAAGACCAGATTTAACATGGAAAGATGTTATTAGAAGAAGCACCTGTGTGAAAGAAAATCAAAAGGGAGCTGTGATGAAAGTCTGATCCAGAGGGAAGGAGAGAGAGGAGGTTGGGTGGAAGCATCTTAGACTACTGTGCAGACTAAGGAAGCTTCTGCAAATTCTTGAGTCAAAGTTGGCCAACAAAGGAGTCCCCATGTCTCCCAGGAATGACTCTGTCTTAGTATCCCTACAGTACTCAGTCATGGGAGGGGTCGGCCCAGAGGAAGTGCCAAAACACAGTAGCTAAGGCCCTCCATCAATTACACTCCCTGTTTTAGGAGGTCTTCCAGGTATATTCTAATGGCCCATACACAACCCTTGCCTTCTCCTTCACTTCTACTCCTACAAATCTGAGCTGAAACATCACTTTCTAAGGGAAGCCTTTCCTGACCCCAACCCTACACCCCCCATCGAGGTAAACTTACTTTTTTATTTTTTTATTTTAATAAACATCTCCTGGGTAAACAAAACTTGCTTTTTTATATGCTCTCATAAAACCGTGTTCCTTTCCTTCAGAGAACTTGTCTCAGTTTATACGTACATATTCATTAATGCAATTATTAGATTAATGACTATCTCCCTTGCTAAATTTTAAAATCCATGAGAGCAGAAACCATGACTGTATTTTTCACTGCTTTATCCTCTAATATTATTTATCACTAATATTAGGCACTCAATGAATATATGTTGAATGAATGGATGGGAATGAATAAATGTCAATGAACTGATATGAGTTAAATAACCAGTTATACTCCCCAACCTACTGGAAACTATATAAGGCTCAGGGCTAGGATAGGGAAGATAAAGCTTCAAGAGGTGGGAGTCAATATGTAGGTAGGTTCAAGGTAAAATGGCGACAGAGGATTATCAAGCTATTAATAACATGAGCAGATACAAGCTGTAGCTGGCACCTGCTAGGCCAAACTGACTACAATTCATGCCAGGGAGATTAAGGTAAATAAGAAAGAATGAATGTGCTTGGGGAGAGAGACAGATAACAAACATAAACCAAATGACCATCCCCTTACTAAATCAAGCAGGCTGGTCAAAGAAACATGGAATCAGGGCTACAGCGCACACAAAAGGAGCCAGATAAGTGGAAACCACAGCAAGGCAGGAGCCCTGGCACATGCAACATCCCAGAGGTGTTCTCCTGAAAAGTGAGACTGCACCAACAAGGTCTGTAGATCTTGGCCTTATTTTTTAGCTCCTAATCTTAAAGTGACCACATCCTCTGATGTTGAGAGCTCAGGTTATGGGGTGGTAGTCATTGCCTAACAACATCTATTGACAGACCTACAGTCCCCCAGGATCACTTGAAATTTCACCTGAGTCTCAGTTTTCTCCTCTCAAAAAGGAATAAAGCTTAACCTCATAGAATTATTAGATTAGGGTTAGAGAGAATAATATGAGGTTATTTATAATAATATGTAATGGGATCTAATGTGGTTCCCTGCAAAGTCTTAGTATTTTTACACCAAATAATAAAAGAAAGAATAAAATGTAGTCCACAGCCAAGCGTAACAGTGATAAAGCTAATTTCAGCCTGGGACTAGGGTATAAACTCATGCATATTTGTTAGAAAAGTCATTCTGCGTCATTAGGGTAATCAGTCAGCCAAAGCTGTTGAAAATCACATAAACAATTAATCTGTTTTAATTTCTGATTGTAGTTGACTGATTATGTGGTCCTAAAAGTCCGGAGCCTTGTTCCATTCTTGTGCCTTTTACTGACTCACTGAGTGAGAACACTAACTCACTCAACCTTTCTGTGTCTCCTCATCATCTGTAAAATATGAGCTACAAATACTCAACTGTGTACAAAGCCATTTTTACTTCATCAGGGTCATTCAGAGCATAACACACCACCTCCTCAGTCAAAACAATAATGCTTTTGTTAAAACACATTAACTCCAAGGATGGACTTCTATTGAGTTTGACAATTATTTCTTGGATCCTAGCACGGTGGGAACACAAGTCAGAATAAAATACAGCCCCTATCCTAAAACTGTGATCCCAAACACTGGTCCATAGACTTGGACAGTCTGACAATGTTTTCACAAGTCCATGGCAAAATTTAAAGAAAAACGAAGAGGATAACGAAGAGAATGTTTCATGACTCTAAATTTATATTCAACTTAAGACTTTTCTTTAAAGGAATAAATAAAGGAAATAAATAAAAAGAAGTCTTAAATTGAATATAAATTGAACATTTTCTTTCCACTTTTTTTTCTTGGCACTGAAATGTTCTTTATTTTAGTGTGGCAATTGTCTCTTTTTAACATCCTCACTTAGCAAAACAAAAAAAAAAAATGGCAACTCTAGGTCAGTCTATTTTTTTCTTTTAATGTTGTTGATCTGTTAACTAAAAATGTATGTGACCCAATAAATCACTTACCACCTACTTAAGGAATATGATTAATCTAGTTTATAGTTAAGTCAAGAAAATTGCTTACATTTTTTATTTAGAAGTTTCTGGTCTGTGAATTGTTTGTATTTAAAATTAGAAGCTCCAGCCCGGCGCAGTGGCTCATGCCTGTAATCCTAGCACTCTGAGAGGCTGAGGTGGGAGGACCGCTTGTGCCCAGGAGTTGGAGACTAGCCCGGGCAATAGTGAGACCCCATGTCTACAAAAAATAGAAATATTAGCCTGTTGTGGTGGTACGAACCTGTAGTCCCAGCTACTCAGGAGGCTAAGGCAGGAAGATCGCTTGAGCCCAGGAGTTTGAGATTGCAGTGAGCTACGATGACACCACTGCATTCTTGCTGGGGTGACAGAGTGAGACCCTGTCTCAAAAAAAGAAAAAAAAAATTAGAAGCTCCAAAAAAGAAAACAGATTTTAAGCTCAAGATATTGCTAAAAACAAAAGAAAAAACAACAACAACAAAAGGAATAGTAACAACCACATGGTACCTGGCACATAGAAGACTCTCAATAAACATTTGTTGAATAAGTAAGTAAATTATCAAATAAAACAAATATAGATTCAAATGATACCTAGCTAGCAGCTACTTTAGAAGGGGGAAAAAAAAGCCCAATGAGCAATAGGAGAATTTCACTCTTTGGTCAGAATAACATGGAAAATGGCTTCCTTTCAATTAGAGATAACTCCTGAGTATTAAACCATCACCCTAGAAAAGGCCCGTAGCTCATTTTTCTCCCTTGAAAAGATGAAATGAAAGAGGTCAGAGAAAACTGAAAACATTTAGAAAATTATTTAGACTCACAAAAGTTAGGGAAAGAGACTAGAAATCACCTGACTTATTCCCTTCCATTTACATAAAGAAATAGGCTTGGAGAAACTTGCCCAAGTTACCCATGCTCTGCAGTTTGGACCATGAGAACGAAACCAAGATACTTCCATCATCTAGCAGCAGTATACCCTAATTGCAGGGAAAAATACCTAAGCATTGTTTTAAAGATTTCTTAAATATTTAAACTACAAACTTAAAAGTTTAAGGAACTTTTAAAAGTCAGAGGAAACAGAGACATAAAGAGAGGAAACATTCAAATTAAAATTTATAGAGGAGGGAAAATATTCTGAGCATAGTGGGTTGCAGAAGAGCAAAAGTCCAGAGACAGGAATGAATATAAAGTATTTGGGGAATGTTGAGGGGCAGAGAGCGATAAGTTACTTCTGAATATATTTGCTTTGATAGCATTCATCAACACCAAATTAGCAAAGAGCTCTTACTATTGACTAGCCACGAGGACATGGAAATAGTCAGTCTTGCTCTACTGAAGCTCACATTAAAAATTATATCCATGTTAATCATAAAGATACACTGACAAAATACAAAATAGCATATGCACAAGGCTATTCAATGCAGTGTTATTTATAGTAGTGAAGGACTGGAAACAACCAAATGTCCATCAATAAAGGACTAGTTAAATAAACTATGATATATCCATACAATGAGTACTACACAGCTGTTAAAAAAATAAAATATGAGGAAGATTTCTATTTACTGAGTTGGTATATATCCAGGATCTATTATTAGGGGGTAAAATAATGCTATAATATGCCACCTTTTCAGTAACCTACTCTTAAAGAGAAACACACACACACACACACACACACACACACACACCCACACCCCTACATATACACATTTGCTTATATTTTCAAAGAGAAACAAAAAAGAATAATCAATAATTAATAAAGATGGTTATCTATAGGGAGAGGAGATAGGGATAGCTTTGAGATTTCTTTAAATATACCTTTTTGTATAGTTTGACTTTGGAACAAAATTAATCAAAAAGAAAAAAATCCCTAGAAATAGAAAGCAAACTGAAAAAAAATGAACTTTACACTGAATTGGTGACAAATCCACATAAAGAAAAGAATTATTTCAACTTGGCTTTACAACACAGAATTTTGACTGTACATCCCTAATTAGACATATTCTGACACATAGAAACACAAAGAAATTCTAAACTACCTTCAGTAGTTTTATTGTTAATGGTCATATGGTTATTTTTTGTTTTGGAACTATTATAGGTAACTATGTTAATGTTATTAGTAACCAAAATGTTCAAAATAAGAGAAAGGAGATACAAGTATAAATTCAAAGAATTTAAGTAAAAACCCTGTAATCTTAAATTTGAATTGGAAATATCACAATAAACTCTTATCTTTCTTTTTCTTAACAAAAAGGTATTTACTAGCTCTGACCACTGAAAACACCTAAAAGCAATGACCACATAATAGCAATGACCACCCCGGGCACACAAATTGTAATCTATGAATACCATTCCCCACTAAATAAAACCAGAGTTCCTTAGACAAATGGCTGACTCCTGGTCTAGGGAAGGGACTGTACTAAATGAGGCTGGGAGAGAGCAAGGAAGCTGTTAAGCAACTACCATGATCACATCAAAAAGCCTCATGAGCCAACTTGAAAGGGCTCCCACTGGCCTAACATGAGACAATTTTGGTATCAAAATGAAAAATCACTGTGATTTTTATTGAAACACATGAAATACATAAAAATCCTTGAATTCATAATGAACTAATACAAACACATTAGTCACCATTGGAACTTACTAGGACACCAGATCATCCTTAAATTGTTAAATAAAAGGCAAGAATCAAGCAGTTGTCCTGCCTCTCCTATAAGAAATCACTTCAGGTTAGCCACATAGTTGATGAGGGAAATTTCATCTTTATGCAGAAGAATTCTAGCTAACAAATGCAGAAAACTGACAGCATTGGAAAATCACCAATCTCCAATCCTTAGTAAAATAATGGATCTAGGTAATGGTCATCATTAAGTTACAGTTAGATGGGACACTTTATAATGCAGAAAACAGGCTGACAGTACCTGAACCCCACTGATCAATCTTAATGTTATAAAAGGTGAGACACCCAAACTTAGAGGCTTCCCGATATGATGCAATAAGGGATGAACACCACCCAGGAGGGATTTCTTGCCTTAAAAAGTGAACGTGAATCTAACCAAATCTCTACAGAAAAAATGATAATCATGAAAACTGTTTTATTTGTATTTGATTAAGAAATAAAAGAGCAAAACAATTCCCACAACTGGGGTGATTTGACTGCCCCTAAACCCACCCCTGTAGATTCAGTCTGCCCCAAGCTCTGGAACAAATCCTGTTTATTCGTTAAGGAGAAATTAAGGAGCCTGTTTTCCATAATTCAGATGACAATATGGGGTCAACTTGGCTGTTAACCCTGCTATAACATTGTGCCTTTACTCCAAATCCAATTATTTGTTGCCTACCTTAGTCCCTGTGCCTATATTCCTATCTGGTTAATTTGCCCACTGTCTCAGTTGCTCTTGAAACAGGGGGTTGGCTTTGCTTTTACCAGACTGGGGCCCTGACCTTGATTCCCAACCCAACTGCTGAGACCCCACTCCTTGTTGCTGACTACCTACTTGCACCCTTGTGTCTTGCCACTCCCAGATTGCCTGTTTTAATTTTTTTTGCCATCTTCTTGCGTGTTTCTTGACCTGAAATCTTGTGTCAATTTGGCCCATACTGTTAAGATTTGGATTAAATATCAGACCATGTCTTGTTAATTCATAACATCTTGAGGCAGGCTTGCTGCTACAGGAGCTCCGTGGGAGATCTCCCTGTACTCTCCAGCATTATTGATTGAAAGAAGTCAGGTCCCCTGCTCCCAGCTGCTGCTAATAAGGGCCCCACCTGGCTATTTCAGTGGCTGCTGACATCAGGAACTCATGCACATGCCTCCAGTGTCCACCTCATTCTTTCCCTTCCTCTTGATGAGAGATACATTTTGACTCCTGAGACCTGGAAAGGAAGAAACTGAAGCATCCAGAGTGTCATTGCCCATTGGGGTTCAGAGAACTCCATTCCCTCCCATTGCTGGCCAATTTCTAGTGATGCATTTGGGAACTTAAGCAATGTAGAAAGCCCCAACTGAGTTTCTAAATGTGGACCAGGTTGGTTAGGATCCTGGGGATTCGATATATTTTAAAGGCATTTTGTATGTTTAAGTATATTTTACACAGCTTAAAAGAAAAAAGCTTAAAATCATAAATGTAACAATATTTCAGTCACACTCTGGGTTAAATTGGGTTTTTGTGGACCCA
Organism: Propithecus coquereli; assembly: GCF_000956105.1. Classification (NCBI taxonomy): domain Eukaryota; kingdom Metazoa; phylum Chordata; class Mammalia; order Primates; family Indriidae; genus Propithecus; species Propithecus coquereli. Next base: position 1,295,900 of record NW_012149975.1, on the reverse strand, counting down.
CTTCAAACTCTAATCAAATATAGCAACACTTCTATGGGAAACCAAATGCCAAATTCCAAACACGCAACTTACAAAATGTGGAATAGACCCCTTCTATAAGTTTGAGGGTTGCCCACCTGGACAACTTTAACATTTTAGATTCCAGTTTAGGCAAGCTGGAACCTGTATTTATCTTCTCAAGATCTTTTCTGAATGAGAGCTTACATATTCTTACCCCAAAGCATCTCCTCAAATGACTTAAAACACAATTTCTTTGTCCACAGCCAAATAAAGAAAAATAATGATTCTCCTTCTGTGATGTAAAAAGAAGACCAGGAAGATTATCGCTTCAGGTAGCTAAGTGTTCGAAATCTGACTACCATAGAGAAAGCCAGGATACCCATCAACCCCCTAAAAACTCTAGAAACATCTCTCCAGAGGAAACAGTCCCTCTCCCGAAGCCTTCTAAATTTCCAAGCAATATATGAAATTATTTAGGACTTAAATGTGAATCAGTGGCAGCTGGGAAATTTTTAGATTTTGAAATGTGATAGTCTCCATTTGCTCGCATCCAGTTATTAGTATGTTCCACTTTGAAAGCATCACATCAAAGATAGAGGCAAAACGTAACAATAACAAAAAAAGATTGATTTCATTCTGGAGCCCCATGGTAATGATTCTTTAGTTTCTTAGATTCATTACAAATTAAGTTGGGTCCAAAAACACCAAATTCATTTTTAAGGCCTTTCAAATAAACCAAATAAGGACACCGAGCCAAGACCTCATTTATATTCAGATTTCCAGGACACTGATTTGATAATATATGTTCCATACAATGCAGTAATGGTTAAATCAGGGATCTACCGAAGCTTGAGGCTCGTGTAACAGAGCTGCAATTTAATGCAGCATGGCCTTTGAGTGCTATAGCCACAGCACCTGCTATCTTGTTTTAATAATACCCAGGAGATAGTCTGGAGATTTCTATTTCACTAAATTTTCACTTCAAGTTCTAGCTCTGTTTAATATTCTTATAATGTGAGAAGGGAGCAAGAGACTTTAGAAAAGCTAGGAAGATTCAAAATTTGCTATGGGAATACCAGACAGTCCAGGAGAAAATGTGAGGATGGCAATATAAATATGTTATGCTCTCCCTATCTAAATGTATTATAACAAATAATACAAAAGTGTGGATACTTGAAAGACTATTCAGTATGTATACTTAATAATCAATTTTATATATTTCTAATTTTATATATTTTATATATTTCTAATATATAAAATCTCATCCATGCATTAAAAGAAAAACATTTCCTAACTTAAATGAATTATATATTTCATGACCAACAAAAGTGACATGATGTTTATTATCAAAATATAAAGAAGCCTTCAAAGCTAGAACTTTTGAATCTAGTAACTATAGAAGAGTTTTTTCTATGAATATTATATAAGCTTGCACATAAAACTTTTAAAATACACATTTATTTTAAGCACATATAAAACACTACATAAAAATTGACCCTGTAATAAGCAATAAAGCAAGTCTCAGAACACACCAAAGAATCAATATCTTACTGACCACATTAGGAAAGAATAATAAAAATAACAAAAACATACTTTGGAAATGAAGAACATTTCTAAATGACTCATTGGCCAAAAAGAAGAAATCATAATGGAAATTAGTCAATGCACAAAACAGCAAGTAAAAACACTATGTATCAAAACCTGAGGGACAAGGCCGGGCGCGGTGGCTCACGCCTGTAATCCTAGCTCTCTGGGAGGCTGAGGCGGGCGGATTGTTCGAGCTCAGGAGTTCGAAACCAGCCTGAGCAAGAGCGAGACCCCCGTCTCTACTAAAATTAAAAAGAAATTAATTGGACAACTAAATATATATATAGAAAAAATTAGCCGGGCATGGTGGCGCATGCCTGTAGTCCCAGCTACTCAGGAGGCTGAGGCAGGAGGATCGCTTGAGCCCAGGAGTTTGAGGTTGCTGTGAGCTAGGATGACGCCACGGCACTCTAGCCCAGGCAACACAGTGAGACTCTGTCTCAAAAAACAAAAAAAACAAACCTGAGGGATATAGCTAAAGTATCTGCTATAAGTAAATTTATTCCTCAGATACTTATCTGAGAAAGAAAAATTTAAAAATTAGCGACCATAGTGTCCAACTCAAGAAGTTAGGAAAAGAAAGACATAACAAAGATTGCAGAAGTTAATAAAATAATTTTTTAAAAACATACAGTAAAGAAGAATAACAAAACCAAATGTTTATTCTCTAGATATACTAACAAAATTTAGGAAGAGATTTGGCAGAAACTTTGGCCATCTCAAGCACACAGCTGATTTTGCCCTCAGGACATTTTATGATATCTGTCAAACCTGTGAAAAGTAGTGTAAAGCTCACTATACAAAGATTAGAGTTTTAGACCCACTCAAAACAGGAGTTTCAAAAATATCTATGACGTTCAATAAAATAGAGGAAAAGATGGAAAAAACAGATAAAAAGATAGAGAATTTCACCAGAGAACTGAAACATACACACACACATACATTATAAACATTTGAGAATCTTAAATGCACATTCTAAAATTGAAAAATATAGTATATGAAATTAAAATATATAAGGGTAGGGAAGAAAAAACAACACTGTCTTTATATTCAAATCATATGACTGGATTGTCTGTATGGCAATGTTGTTGGAGGAAAGATTAATATGAAAATATTCATTGCATTCCTACATGCCATAGCAACGAGAATGTATGAATTAAAAAGAAGATAAACTTTTAAAAATAGCAACAAAATTATAAGGTAGCCTGAAATAAATAACAAAATATGTACAAGACCTTTGAGGAGAAAATAAACTTTACTAAAAAACAAAAGAAAGATTCAAAAATAGACAACTATACTATGACCTTGAATAGGAAGGCTCAATGTCATAAAGATGTCAGTACTCCCAAATTAATCCTTAAAGTCAATGCAATTCTACTCAAAATCCCATCAAGATTCTTTGTGAGATTTTATAAATTGATTCTAAAATTCATATGAAAGCAAAGACCCAAGAAGAGTGAGGACATACATAAAGAAAAGCAAAACAGAAGGAACTTGCTTTGCAGATTTTACTATAGAACTGGAATAATCACAACAGTATGGTAATGGTGCAGGACCAGACAAATAGCCCAATGCAGCAAAATAGAGAATGCAAACAGACCCACACAAACTCCATACACAATAAAAGTGGCATTACATACCAATGGGGAAGGATGAAGTATTCAGTAAATGATGCCAGTTATCCTTTGGAAAAAGGAAAAAAAAACCACACAATTCAGCCTAAATATGAAAATAAAACATAAATATTTTTTCTTTTGTTTCTTTTTCGTTCAGCACGTCTAGAATGCAGAAATAAACCTAAACATTTTTATAAGATATGAGACTATCTTCATGACTTCAGGGTCAGGATTTAACAGGATACAAAATGTACAAAAGCATATAGGAAAAGAATGATATATTTGACTGATTGAAATGTAAAATGTATGCACACTATAAAGAATGAAAACACATACTACAGGTTGGGAGAAAATATTTACTACCCATATAACAAAGAATTTATATAAAAATACATGAGAACCCCTATAAATCAACAGCAATCCAATAGAAAAATGGGCAAATAATAATAGCTAACATGTATTGTGTACTTTGTATCAGAGACTGTTCTAACTGTTTTATACATATTACCTCATTTAATTCTTAAAGGACAGGAATAGATAATTCACAGAAGAGGGAACTCAAATGGTCAATAATTTATAAAATATACTCAACCTCATTAATAGTTATTAAAAAAATAAGATTTTAAAAAACAGAATAACTAAATTAAAATGACAAGATATTTCCTAGCTATTAGATTGGCAAACATTATAAACTCTGACAATACCAATTGTTGATGAGGATGTGAAATAATATTAACTCACACATCACTGGTAAATTTAGTACACTAGTGCAATTACAGTACTTTAAACTAGTACCATAACTTTGAAGAGTAATTTGTCAATATTTGGTAGAGTTGAAGATGCACAATTCCACTCTTGTATATTCCCTAGAAAAACTCTTGTACAATGCACAAGAATGTTCATTGCCACAATAGCAAAAAAATAATTACAAGTAATTTAAGTGTCCATCCACAGAAGAGAATATAAAGCGTGACATATTCACACAATGGAATTTCATTTTACAGTAGTGAAACAAACGAATAAAGCTCCATGTATCTGCATGGATGGATTCAATAACACACATACAAAAACGGCAAGTTACAAAAGGTTAAATATAGAGTGGTCCCATTAGTAAAGTTTAAAAACATGTAAGACAATATTGTGTTGGATACATTCATAGGTGTTAAAAGTACTAAAACATACATGAGAGTGATAAACACTGAATTCAGGATCCTGGACCTTTGTTACACATTCCTGGGAGTGTAGCCGACATTGTATTCCACAGAAGTGTTTTTCAGAAAGAGCCATTCACAGACTGGAAGGGAGGAAGGCGGATAGGATAGGGGAGAGGTATCCACCGGGCTTCAGTTGTACCTGTAATGTTTTATCTCTTAAAAAATAAGTTAAAAAAACCGAAGTGAAGAAAGCAAGGCAAAAATGTTAGATTTACTAGAAATGGGTGGTGGGCACCTAGGTATTTCTGATGTTTTTCTCTCTGCTTTTCTGCATTCCTGCAATATGTCATAATAAAAGATAAAGATAGATGGGTGTGGAGGGAGGCACTCATCCAGCAGCACAATTGCTGAAAACAGAGCCAGAGAGAGAGAGAGAGAGAGAGAGAGAGAGAGAGAGAGAGAGAGAGAGAGAGAAAAGGAAAAGAGCAACAGTGAGCTGGAGAGTGCTCATCATTGAATTAATTAAAAGGGATATTTTTCCAGGAACTTTGTTAACTTCAGTCTTCCTGTGCACACTACACTCCTACAGATCTATCCTTACCCCCCAACACCACCCAGATATGTCCAGCCTGGGTGTTCCCAAGACCTCCCTTTTTCTGGGTTCTTCCTTCTCTTTAATAGTTAGGGGAAAAAGTATTTTGAGCCCCCACTCTAACAATGCGGGAAGTCCCTTGTTCCCTCCCACAGCTGATATTTATTGTGCACTTAATTATGTGTCTGGCATTGTTCCAAACATTTTGCAACCATTATCTCATTTAATCCTCACAGTGACTTTATGAAATAGGCTTTGTTTTTATCCCCACTTTCAAGATGAGAATTTGAGGCTCAAGAGGTTAGATGACTTTTTCTTTTTGTCTTTTTTTGCAATCAGCTTTCTCAGGTTGAATAGTTGATTTCTTTAAGGTCACACTGCTAGTAAGTAGTGGCCCCCCACTTGGTCTAATTCCAGAACTCTGAGACTTCAATTTCTTGTTTCCACTAAGCTCTTGATGTCAGTAATACCTTGCCTTCTCTAGCCATTCTTCTCTGTGTCTCATACAAACCTAAACATAGAATGCAGCTCTATTTCCATTAATCTCCCTAAACACCACTATCAAAAGAGTATTACATTTGAAAAAATGGATTCCATTACTCACAGTATAGCAAGCAACTTAAAATGGAATATCATGCATCTCTGTCCACTCCTATTGCACCAAATGTCTCATTGTCCAACTTTATTCCTCATGTTTCCTAATCATCTGTCATGTTGTACTTTGTCTTTCCCTTCCCTTCCTTTTCTTTTACCCCTTTCATTATTCTCACCTCCCTTTCTCCTCCACTCAACCCCCATCTTTGAAAGCCATCCAAAAGTATAAGGAGAAATTTATTTCATTGTTTAATTCTCCCCTTTCAAACAATGCCCAGAGTTAGGGTAAGGGATGTGGGGTTAACCATTCAAACTCAAATATGCCATCAAGACATTTTCCTAAACAAAGAGGCATCTCCCTGAACATGAACGATGCCCCTTTTCTTGATGCAAAAATGTCTGCAGTTGGTTGTTTTAAATAGAAAGGGTTTCTTTTTCTTCTCACCACACCAATGCTTGTGAGATTTATTATCCTCTTTATTTCATATGATTTGCATCACTTGATTTTATGTATCTAATTTGAAAGTCTGATATTAAACAACAGTTTCTTCTAAATAAAGCAGACTCCATAAAACCAATGAACCATCTGCCTGACTAGTGTTATGTGTCCTCCTTAAAATTCATATATGGAAGTCCTAACCCCCAGTACCTCAAAATGTGACCTTATTTGGAGATAGGGTCTTTACAGAAGTAATCAAATTAAAATGAGGTCATTAGGATGGGCCCTAGTCCAATATGACTGGTATCCTTATAAGAAGAGGAAATGTGAACACAGGCATGAACAGAGGGAAGACCATGTGAAGAAACAGGGAAGATGACCATCTACAATCCAAGGAGACAGACCTGGAACAGATCCTTCCCTCACTGCCCTCAGAAGAAACCAACCTTGCCACGTTTTGAGTTCTAACCTCTAGACTCCAGAACTATGTGACAATAATTTTCTGTTCTTTAAGCCACCTAGTTTGTAGTACTTTGTTACAGCAGCCTTAGCAAAATTGGCATAACTACAGAGTACAAATTCTTCAGCTTGGAATTCAGAGACCTCCAAAATGTGGTCCCAACCTTCCTCTCCAGTCTTCTCTTACCCTATATATCTTCAACCACTCAAAGCTCAAAACTATACCACTTAACTGTTCCTGCACTTTGCTCCACCCCCTTCCACGTGCATGCCTTTGCTCAGGCTCGGCTCTCTTGCTTGGACCAATCTCTGCCTCTGGCCATCTAACCTATCCTTTAGGGTCCATCTCAAATGGCACCTGCTTTAAAGACTGTCCTGAGTCATTAACCTACAAACTACCCGAAGTCAACCAGACAGATCTGGGTTTGAATCTAGCTCCACTGCTTACTAGTTGTATGTCCTTGGCCAAGATGCTGAACTTTTCAGAGTTATACACGGGCATGAGAAAAGTTACTCATTTCATAAGGTAAGCATTATGAATTGAGTGAGGTGATGCAAGTAAGGCACTTAGCACAGTGCTTGGCACAGAGAAAACATTCTGGAAATGCAAGCTTTAATTATTATTTTTTATCTGAATCCCAATGGCATTTTATATAAAGCTCCCTTATGCCACTTACTATTAATACATCTGTCTTGTCTTGTTAGTGGGATTAATCAGTTAAATCGTACCGATTTAGAACAATCATGCACAATCTCCGACAGAATCAAAAGTGAGCTATCAATCCGTAAGTCCTGGCAGTCCTTTCTGTATCCAGGCCAGGTGAGGTTTCCATTCTTAAGTCAAATTCAACCTCAGGCTCCACACCTGATGATACCCTTCCATCAGCTCCTCTGAGTGTTAACTCTGCAACCCTGCCCTCTGTTACCCCACCACAAGGGACCCACAGGCTTTGCTTTCTTGGAGGCTACCCAGCAGGTTTTCATACCAAAGTCACCTTTAATAAATTTTGTAGCGAGTGGCTGGTTAGCTCAGTTGGTTAGAGTGTGATGCTAACAAATTTTGTATTATACTCCTTTGTCAGTTAAGAACTTCAGCACTAGAAGAACTTGGGCTTTATTCCCAAGGCAATTATTGTAAACTATGTGAGTGACCTTGGGTAAAGTTCTTGGCCTCTCAAGGATTCACTTTCCTTATCTGTAAAATTAAGATAATAATTATACTATTTACTAGGTTCCTGTGAGGACTAAAGGAGGCAATCTGGGGAGAGTGTTTGGCACTACTGAGCACTAAATAAAAGATGCCATTGTCACCATATATCTTATAATTCTTAGTAGATTATAAAGTCCTTCGGGACAGAAAATATGTGCACATAGCAGACTCTCTACAAGTTTGTTGAATAAAGTTTTGAATTTTGATGTAAACAAACCTGAAATGCTTATATCCACATTTATCTTGGGAAAAAACAATCTTGCATCTAAATAAAGTTAGAACAGAGAGGTGCGTTGTTTAGGTAAGACCAAGTTTAAGTTATAAGACTATGTATCTAACAGATAAGATGCATTGGAATTTTTCATGTCATTTTTGCTATTCATAAAGAGGACCAATCAAAGGTGTTGAATAAACAATTCACTGGATTGTTTTATTTGAGCTGCATTTTCACAGCTAGGAGAAAATATGACCACTTGAAATTTTAATTGTCTTTTCTAGGTGATAATGGACAGATCTGGTAATATGAATTAGCATCCATTTTTAACAACCCTTTTTTGATATTTGGCATTGTCGAAGCACCTTTCCTCTCACAGGGATTTAAAAGCAAATACAAAACAAAACTTTTTATGATATAATTGTACAAATTGAGGGAGAAGCTGAGCATGGGGGTCTACAGTGTGCCAAGTGGGTCCATGTGGGAACAACAACAAAATGCCATTTCCAAGTGGTAAGCACTTTCTTTCTAACAAGTGGTATAGTTGCCAATGTTTCTTTAAAGCAGACTCTTCCTTTGTTCTGGGAAAAGAACACCCAAATGGACCCTTTATGCAGATATTAAACAAAGACTCCCTTCTGAAATGAACATGGGAATTCAATTTCCTCCTTTATGGATGATAATGTTAAAGGTACCCTCCTTGGAAGCAGAGCTGTATCTCCGTAGCTCAGGATACTTTGAGAAAGACTATGTCTCTGGTGGAAGAGTGGTAGCACAGTATTTGTCCCCTGCCTAGTTCACTGGACTAATTTTAGGCCTTGTGGTTAGAGAAGTGGGTGAGAAGTAAATTGCAACTCTTTTCAGAAGAGATTTTATGAGATTCCATACATAAGATGAGCTGCTTTGGTGCCCAGACAACAAAATGTGACAAAGTTAGGAAAAGGACCATTCACTTGGCTTTTTCATCCATCCTTTCATTTATTCATTCAACATATACTTATCATAAACCTACTTTGCACTAGGCAGTGTGTTAAGTGCTAGAGAGAAAGAGTGGTGAACCAGATATTCTAAGATGTCTCTCTTTATATCCCTTATATTATGTTAGTATATTAGTCATTTATTGTTGCATAATAAATTACCCCAAAACTTAGTGGCTTAAAAAAATAAATATTTATTATCTCACAGTTTCTGTGGATCAGGAATGTGGCTGTGGCTTAGCTGGATGGGTCTGGATCAGGTCTCTCACAAGGCAGTAAAGTATCAGACAGGGCTGTAGTCACCTCAAGGCTTCATTTGAGGAGGATTTGCTTTCAAACTCATTCACCTGGCTGCTGGCCAAGACTCAGATCCTTTCTGGCCGTCATCCTGAGACATCAGTTCCTTGCCACATGAACCTCTCCATAGGGCTATTCAAAAGATGGCAACTGGCTTTGCCCAGAGTGAGGGCTCAGAGAGGGAGAAAGACAAGAAGGAAGTCAGTCTTTTTGTAACCTAATCTCAAAAGTTACATACCATCACTTTTGCAAGATTCTATTCTTTAGAACTGCAGACCCCAACCCCCAGGCCAAGGACCAGTAGTGGTCTGAGGCCTGTTGGGGGCCAGCTGCAGAGCTCCATTGCCCCTCTTTGCCACCCACAACACTTCAGCAACCCCCGGTCCATGGAAAAATTGTCTTCCATGAAACTTAGGAAGAGGAGGAGGTGAGCTGTGGGAGACCCAGCAAAGCTTCATCTGTATTTACAGCCACTCCCCATCACTTGCATCACCACCTGAGCTTCACATCCCCCACAACCCCTGTCCGTGGAAAAATTGTCTTCCATGAAACCGGTCGGTCCCTGGTGCCAAAAAGGTTGGGGACTGCTGCTTTAGAAGAAAGTCACTAGGTTGAGCCCACACACAGGGTAGGAGGTTACACACGGGCATGAATTCCAAAAAGCTGGGATCACTGGGTACTATTTTACAGACTGTCTACCACAGGTAGTAGGATTAAGCACTACTCTTGCTCCCCCAAAATGATTGGCATTGTGAATGTGTCTTTTTTTCATTATATTCCAAACTTGTTTTTGCTGCTATAGTAGAGGAAAGCTACTGTTTTAGGGGTACAGACATCATTCATATTCAGTGCCTAAAATATGTTGGCTAACAGATTATCTAAAAGCAGAAGCCTGTAGTCTATTGTTTAAAGTGAAGAAATGTGTTCCCAGCTCTTCCAGTAACTCCAATTTCCTTAAATATCACTAAAGCACTCTTAGATACCTATGTAACCATCCACCAAGTATTTCAACACAATATAAAGCATAGAAACCAGTAATTACTTAATTATTTAACCCTTAATGAACTCGTTAGTAGACATATTTGCATACAATTTACAATGATACTATATGGTATCAGATGCAATAGTTTTCCTTCTAAGCTGCAACAACCGCAGATTTTAATGTAAATAAACAAATAATATGTTAACGATATGAGACTGTAACAAATGGCATTTAACATAATAAAATAAACCTGATGGTAAATTTTTTAACAGTGTATGCCTATGAGTCCACTACAGCAGGTTTTCTGTTCGGACAGTGAAATTTGGGTATAATTTTTCTGTATCAGTCTAACAACTATTTGGATAGTGAGAGTGAAAGCTACCTATATTTATTTTGTATTCATCACGTTTCTAAATTCTCTCATTAGTAAGTACTAATTGGCTTTTAGTTCATTCTCTTATAGTTTACAGAAGGAAATCAAACTGTCAGTAAATAATGACTGCTCTTGCCTTCACTTTCTTCAATTAACTCTTGGCTTACAACATTGACTATAATGTAAGCCCTGTTAAAGTTAGTTTTATTGAATAAATAAAAACACATACCATGTTTTTGGATGGAAAGCTTAACTATAATAACCGTGTCAACTCTCCCCAAATGAATATATAAATTTTATGCAATTCTAATTAGAATCCCATCATTTTTTATTGCTCTGTTTTATAACAGAGTAAAATAATCTTCATGCTTAGATAGAAAAATAAACGTCTAAGAATATCTACTAAAATTGTAGAGAAGAACCATACCAGATTAAAAATATATTATGAAGCCATTGTAATCAAAATAGTACGATATTGGAATAGGGATAGACAAATAGTTCATGGAACAAAACAAAGTATAGAAATGGAGACCAATGTATATGGGACTTGATACATGGCAAAGATGATAACTCAGTTCAGTAGGAAAGGGGCAGTTTATTTAATAAAAAGAGTCTGGCACAATTGGCTACCCATTTAGAATAAAATTAAGTTCAATGCTCTACCATACTCCACTTTTAAATGTAAATTTGAGACATAGTACAAACGTAAGTTTAAACAATAAAATAAGAACAATTATAAGAACATTCAGGCAAATACATGTGTAACATAGTATGTTTCAAAATCTTTTAACTCAGATGGAACACTCAGAAACTATAAAAGAAAACCTAAACATAATGGCTACATAAGTTTTTAAAACATTTCTATGGAAAAACACCATAAACAAATTCAAAGACAAATGATATGTTGGGAAATAAAACTTAAAATACATATGCCAAAAAAGAGGTTAATGTCTGTAATTCTCAAATAGTTCCTTCAAACTGATAAGACAAACAACACAGTAGGAAAATGAAGAAAGAATATGAACTGCAAATCCAAATGGTCATTAAACAATAGCAATTTGAAAAATGCAAATTGAAAAAACATAAGGAGATATTTCTCACTCATTTAATTGGCTAACATTTAAGCACTAACACCTACTGTTTGGCAGGAGGGGCTGGGGGGAGTATACTCTCATATGTTAATGTGACTACAGCCTTTTAGGGGAGCAATCTAAAAATATCTATAAAAATTAAAACTACACATACCCTTTGTCTCAGTAATTTCACTCCTGTGAATCTATCCCAAATAAATGAAAATACCAATATAGAGAGATTTACACAAATACATATACAAAGATGTTTACAGCAGCATTGTTTCTAAAGTGGCAGAAAACTAGTAACAAAAGAATGCCCTTCCATAAGAGAAAGAAGTGAATAATTGCTTCCCGGCCTTTTGGCTAAGATCAAGTGAGACTTCTATTCAACATAGTGCTCGAAGTCCTTGCTAGAGCAATTAGACAAGAGAGGGGTACTAAGGGCGTCCAAATGGGGGCAGATGAGATCAAACTCTCGCTCTTTGCCGATGATATGACGTTATATCTAAAAAACCCCAAGGATTCATCCAAGAGACTCCTGGAATTGATAAATGAATTCAGTAAAGTCTCAGGATACAAAATCAATACACACAAATCAGAGGCATTCATATACGCCAATAACAGTCAAGCCGAAATTCAAATAAAAAACGCAATACCTTTTGCAATAGCCTCAAAGAAAATTAGATATCTAGGAATATATCTAACGAAAGATGTGAGAGACATATACAGGGAGAACTATGAAACACTAAGAGAAGAAATTGTAGAAGATGTAAACAGATGGAAAAATCTACCTTGCTCATGGATTGATAGAATCAATATAGTTAAAATGTCTATACCACCTAAAGTGATCTATAGAATTAATGCAATCCCTATAAAAGTCCCATCATCATTCTTTACAGATCTAGAAAAAATAATTCTACACTTCATATGGAACCAGAGAAGACCTCGTAGAGCCAAAGCAATCTTAAGTAAAAAGAACAAACTGGGAGGTATCAGGCTACCAGACTTCTTTATGTCTATTTATTTTTAACATAGTTATATGAACCTGAATAAAGAGATGAAGGCTATGCACTCTCAATTATTAACACCGGTTGTGTAATGGAGGGTAACAAGCAAACAACCAAAAATTGTAAAATGGCCTGTCTGTATAAATACATACAACAGGTGAATGAAGGGATGGTAACCAACATAATGGTAGTTCTTTCAGGGTGATGAGATTTCAAGTGATTTTTTTACTTTATTCCTTATATTTTCCTCTATTTTGTTTTTGTATTTTCAACAACAAACATGTGTTAGTTACCTAATCAGAAAAAATAATAAACCTATTTTTTAAAGAATAAAAGAGTTGGGAAAAAGGAAGTAGTGTTTACTTTTGAATAGCTGTGCATGGATGGGTTTGAACACAGCTAGAAACAGAAAGAATGACTTGAAAGCTACTGCAGTAGGGCAGGTGTACTATGGTGATGATGTGGGCTAGGATGACAGCTAATCAAATATAGTTAACAATTATTTTAGAGAAGGGACTGGGAAGGCTTGGCAATTTGGGGGTGCAATACATGTACACACACGCACCACTCCAAAGCATTAAACCAGAAGCATTCAGGAAAGTTCTTCAGTTGTGTGGGTTGATGATACTATTACCTGTGGCACTGAGGTTTCTGCCTCCTAATATTTGGTGTGTTCCCATCAACGAAACTAGCAGGGTTACATCATTTTTCTTTTCACTAAGAACCTCATTAGTCTTTAGCCAAACATATTTCCTTTGCTTAAAGGTGAAAAGGGGGGAGTTTTTGTTTGTTAAGAGGGTTAGGGAGCTTCAATAGTAGATTTTGCTGTGGGGTCATTTTTATCAGTTAAACCACTGTACAAATTCTAATTAGTGAACTACTCATATATTCATATATATAGGTCATTAAATCAGAAATGTCCAATTTCAAATAAGAAGTTTGGTTTGTTATATAGCAAATAAGAAGCAGTACAATTAATCAAAGTATGCGCCTAAACTATCGACACAGTTTTGCCATCTTAACGGTAGCTTGTTTATGCCAGCAGCAAAGAAGCCTGGAGAGCGAGTGGTGATGAAATCTCAAAAGGCATTTTCCACAGCTTGTTGAGAATTGAATATTTTTCCTTGCAAGAAGTTGTCCAAAGCCTGGAAGAAGTGGTAGTCAGTTGGTGCAAGGGCTGGTGAATACGGTGGATGACAGAGAGTTTCTAAGTCCAGCCTCTGTAGTTTCAGCAGCGTTGTTTGTGCAACATGTGGTTGAGCATTGTCTTGCAAGAGGATTGGCCTGTCTCTATTGACCAGTCTCGGCTGCTTAATCACAAGCATCCTCATCATTTCGTCCAATTGATTGCAGTAGACATGCACTGTAATTGACTGACTAGGTTTCAAGAAGCTGTAGTGGATAATACCAATGCTGGACCATCAAACAGACACCATTAGCTTTTTTTGATGAATATTCAGTTTTGGACTTTGTTTCCTCACTTCATCTTTATCCAACCATTGTGCCAAATGGTTGCAATTGTCAAAAAGAATCCATTTGTCATCACACATAACAATAATGTGTAGAAATGTCACCTTTATGTCGTGACAACAAAGAAAGGCTAGCTTTCGGACGATTTCTCTTCTGATGCTCATTTAATTCATGCAGAACTCATCTATCCAGCTTCTTTACCTTGCCCATTTGTTTCAAATAGTCCAATATTGTTCGAATAATAACGTCAAACCTTGCTGCTAATTCACGCGAAGGTTGAGATGGATTTGCTTCCACTACAGCTTTCAGCTTATCATTATCCACCTTCGTTTGGGGTGGCCCGCGTGGCTCATTTTCAACATCAAAATCACCAGAATGGAACTTCTCAAACCATCGACATACTGTGCGTTCATTAGTCAGATCCTTCCCAAACACTTCGTTGATATTTCGAGCTGTCTGTGCTGCATTGATTCCACAATGGAACTCATATTCAAAAATAACATGAATTTTTGATTTATCCATGGTTTCACAAAAATTGCTCTAAAAAATTTTTTGAAAGGTAATCACAAGCCAAAACATGCGTTTGAAAGAATGAGAATGTACCTACACAATAAAAATAAAGCAATAAGTGTCAAAGTGAAATGTCAGAGATATCAATTGTGTCAAACTTAGTACCCAAGGAAATCAGACATTTTATACTTAATAACCTAATATAAACGTATGCGGGTTTATAGATGTAGATGCAGTCATGAGCCACATAATAATGTTTCAGTCAACAACAGACTGCATATACAACAGTGGATTCTTAAGATTACAGTGAAAAATTTCTATCCCCTAGGGACATCATAGCCATCTTAACGTCATAGCATGACACATTACCTTTTCTGTGCTTAGATTTGTTTTGATACACAAATACTTAACATCGTGTTACATTTTCTACAGTATTCAGTATAGTGACATGCTGTGCAGGTTTGTAGCCTAGGAGCAATAGGTCACAGCCTAGGTGTGTAGTAGGCTACATTATCTAGGTTTGTATAAGTACACTCTATAATGTTCACACAACAAGGAAATCACCTAAAGATGCATTTCTCAGAATGTATCCCAATTTTAAGCAACACATGACTATATGTGTTTTTCTATGATCTTATCTATCTGTATACTCATTTTTAACTAAAAAATTATTAATTAACGAGGTTTATACTTTGGGAAAAGGAGAGCTTTATTTCTCATAAAGGGTAGCAGCCTGCTGGGTGGCTGTTCCAACAGGTTGGGAAGCAGAGCCCCAGTCAGAAGCCAGGCACACATGCTTCAAAGAAGAGACAAAAGGAAACAGGAATTTATACTAAGTGTGGTGGTCAAATATTCAATAAGCTATAGGAGGAGTCATGAATATTTATGAAGGAAGATCATCCACATGTAATTGTGCTTTCTCTCTCCCATCCCGGCATGGCTGGGAACTCAGTTTTAAGGTGTGTCTGGGGTCCCCTTGGCTGAGAGGGGTCCATTCAGTTAGCAGAGGGTTTAGGATTTTATTTTTAGTTCACATTATCTATCTATTTATTTAAACCATCATCTGTCCAGGAAATGATTTAAGGTGTTGGTTAAACACATTACATTTTGTACTTTCAAGGGAGCTACTTCTTGAAAAATAAGTTCTTTCAGCCTTTACTTTCAAGTCGTGTCTCTCTGTCTGTAAGGACCAGGAAATAGCACCATCAATCTGGTGACTTTGGCTAACTAAAGAGCTGACGTAAACCTTCTGAGAATTGTTCCAATCTATCACTGTACAAATGATTTTGAAGATGGCCAAACAGCCCAAATCCCTTGTGCTGCAGCCAATTCAGTCAATAAATGCTTGCTGAATGTTATAGTTAATGTAAGCAGGCACTGAACAACTCCTATTTCAAAGGCAGGCCAAAAACAAAAAAGGAGCTAATCATCTCTAAAGTGCTCCAAAGACAGGCAGTCATAGTCATAGCTGAAGTGAGACTCTGCTGACCCAAATCCTGTCAAACTCCAGCAAGGTTTTGTTTCTTCCTAGAATCCCTTTTCACATCCCACTGGTCCCTCTTCTTCCCCATGAAGGCAGCTTGATATAGCGGAGTCAAAGAGGCCAGAGTTCAAAGCCTAACTCTGACATTGACTAGCTGTGTGACTTTAGGTGAGTCACTTAGTGTCTCTGAGCTTCAATTTCCTCATCTGCAAAATGAAAATAGTAACACCTGGATCACAAGGTTTCACTGAGGGTTAAGTGCAAAACTCTTGGTTCTGATTAATGCTAATTCATTCTCTTCCCCCTTCTCTGCCTTGAGAAATCCTACTTATTCTTCAAGGCCCACTAAAAATGTCACCTCCTTTGTGGCATCTTCCCTCAATCTCTCTACAGATATAGTTAATCGTACTCTCTGCACATTTATAGCACACTAATCAGATTCTTATTAAACTACTTACCATATTAGTTGGTTTTCCTATCTGTCTCAACATATTACAGGTTCTTTGAGGCCATGGCTTATATTGTATTTTTTTTTTTTTTTTGAGACAGAGTCTTGCTCTTTCACCCAGGCTAGAGTGCAGTGGCATGATCATAGCTCACTGTAATCTCAAACTCCTGGACTTCAAGTGATCCTCCTGCCTTAGCCTCCTGAGTAGCTAGGACTACAGGCACACACCACCATGCCCAGCTAATATTTTTGTATTTAGTAGAGATGGGGTCTCACTATGTTGCCCAGGCTGGTCTCGAACTCCTGGTTTCAAGCAATTCTCCCATCTCAGCCTCCTGAAGTACTGGGATTACAGGTATGAGCCACCGTGCCAAGCCTGTATTCATTTTTATACACCACAGTATCTTGTAACACTGCCAGTGCTTGCATATAATAGATGCTCAATAAATATTTGCCAAATGACTGTTCAGCTATAAGCAAAGAAATAATATCAGTTCAATATTTCAAATAAGTCTGGTGGCATGACCTACTTAAGTGTCATACTTTGAGGTTTTAGTTTGCTTTTGCATCATTCATCTACAGAGTTCTCTAAGAACTCTAAATAGACCTGTTGGCAAGGGAAGAAGTAGTATGTGTATTTTATTTCAATTTTCAAAAGGACTTTGACAACTTGGCATAATTCCAAAGAAAACTTTCTGTGCAGGCAGAGACCTGCCTCTGCAGCCTCTTCATCTTCACAGGCTGAAATTCTATCCTTTCCCATGCCATCCTTGGTATCACTTCCTCCAGGAAGCCTTTCCTGATTCCCCCAACCTCATGGGGCTCCATAGTCCTTTGGGTGGCAGGGCATTTTGCCTGTCCTATCTTGTGGAATATAGAATAACTTGCTTTTCATATATAGAGCTCCTTGAACATGTGTCCAATCCCCCTACCAGGAAAAGAGCAAGAGGAAGGAACTGGATCCTGCCTCTGATATCCCTGCAGTGTCTAGTACACGGCTGTGTACAACGTAGGCATGTAATATACTATCAATGGATATATAAACAAGTGCCCTGCTGAGTGGAAAAAAAATGATTATAAAAGCCGTGCTATCATGGTCAGAGGTGACACTCCTAGGAATGTAGACATCAAAGAAAGGAAAGAGGGAAGAAAAGCAACCAGCTTTTATTGAGTGTGCTCTTTAAGCCATTTCATATGCAGAAAGAGAAAATTGATTTGAGTGTCTTACTATGTGCTAGGCTCTATACTATGCATTTTGTCGTGCATTGTCTCCTCTGGTCCTCCAACAACCCTGAAGGGCCTTCTATTATTTCAGACCCACAGCCAAGAATAAGGCATAGTTCCTGACCACAAGAGATTCACAAGATGAATGGGAAAGACATTCACGTAAACAGGCAATCACGATACAGAGCAATAAGAAATTTTTTATAAAAGACCTTTGAGAAGGTTCCATACTTAAAGATTTTTTTTTTAAAAAAAGCCTACTATACTTGTTATCAAGACAACATTAAAAAGTCTACTCTTTCTGGAAACCTGATTTGTCCTCCATTTCCTTTATTCTCAGCTGATGACCTAGTCTCCTCATTATGATAACAAAGACCATCCTATCTGGGCAATTCAGCTGCCTCAAGTCCACTTTAAAGCCAGGCCTGAAATAACCTGGGGATTACAAACTCAAAGCCCACCCTGGCCAAGCAGGCAAAGTAAGAGTGTGAGGGCTGAGTGCGAGTGCATATGCCTACATGGCGTGCAGGTGGCTTTGTGGTGGACTGGAGAGCAAGCAATGGACCGAAAGGAGGCAGAAGCCGCTCAGCTCCAGGTGACCCACTTGAACTAATGCAGGCCCAACGCTTTCAGAGCATCTGGATTTTCAAGAGAAACCAAAAACTTTGAGTTTTTAAAATGTAAAAATCTCCTGATTTTTCATTGTTGACTCAAAATGTTTGGAATGTCATATAGGCCAAATAAAATACAAACACTAGTTTGTGCTCTTAATACAAGCAAAACTACAGCAAAAAATAACTCTCACAGATTTGACCTCAATGTATCGCACCTTGCTGAAGCTTCCCAGACTCTGCATATGAAACCACTGCCATCATCACTTCTTGCTATCCATACCCTTAGCCCTGGCACCAGTGACTTCCTTTGAGACAAATCCAGGGCCTTCTCTCAGACCTTATAGGCTTCAACCTCTCCAGCACTTAGCCAAGGAAACCTCAGTTACTACTTGGAACAAGTCAGCAGAAACAAGTTTGAATCTCCATCCCCACTGCTTTGTATCCAACTGCCATGCCATCTCCTGGGTGAAAATTGTGAGTTTCTACCACATTTCCTGGCCAAGTAATTACTTTGTCAGCAGGACCAAGTTTGAATCTCCATCCTCACTGCTACTGCCTTGTTACCAATCACTTTGCCATCGCTTCGATGGAAACTGTGAGTTTCTGCCACATTTTCTGACTCTGCTTGATGTATTGTGCTTGAGCATCTTGAATCCTCTTACTCTTAAAACACAAACCTTATTATGTGATCATGTGGATTCCCTACTTACAACTCTTCTCTAGTTTCCCATTCTCCTCCAGCAAGATGTCCAAGGCCCTCCCTGCTTGTCCCTCCAGTCACATCTCCCATCCATCCAGCCCTCAATCCCTACTCCTGAGTCAACCAAGCTATTTCAGCTCCCTGTAGATGCTACGCTCTCCAGTGCCCCAATGCCTTGGCACAATCTGCTCCCTCTGCCTGGAATATCCTTCTCCCAACCCCCTTCTCCAGGGAAACTCCAACTACTCCTTCGACCCCCAGTCCAGACAGCAGGCTTCCTGGAACCAGCCCCATCAACACCTACAACTAGGTTGGGCTCTCCTATTGCCCTCTGTGAAATAATCAGAGCACCTACCTCACTACCATAATTGTCTAGCTCCTCTGCTAAACTGTAAGTTCCTAAAGGATAGGAACTTAAAAAAAAAATCTCTGTGTTCCCACTCTCCAGCATAGAGTGCATGGCACATAGCCAACACAATAAATGTTTACTGAATGGTTGTGAATTTCCTGTATGGATTAATGAATGTCTTAATACAAAAAAAAAAAAAAACACCCATCCCAGTGCATCCTGGCATGGGACAAAAACAGCAGGAGACACACAGAAAAGGATTTGTAGGACTTAGACAAGGAGAAAAGGATAGAAATCCAGAATAAGAGCAACAGTTTCTTAATCAAAAAAGCTAAGGGTCTTCCTCAATTCCTTAGTGAAGATGAAATTAACATTAGAACCTGACATATAGGATCGTGGTTTGTTACAGATAATTATGCTTCAGCTTAAATTACACTAAATTCTATACAATCCTCACCCACATTGAGTCATTTTTCAGCTACATTTTTTTCCTATGTTCAAGTACTGTTAACTGGACTAAGTGGACACCACCTGGCAAATGCAGTTAAGATTCCATTACCCAGAGCGGGAAGATCAGGGAAGGAACAGATTTTTCCCAAACGGGGCCTTGACATGGCTTATATTTCTGCTTGGGAGTGCTACCGGGACTATGTTCACAGCCACTCTCGCATTTGCTCCTCATAGCTGCCCTGAGCACTAAGCCAAGGAGGTATGATTATCCCCATTTCAGAAATGAGGAAACAAATACAGTGAGATTAAATGACTCGATTTTTGTTCCTCCTGCCTAGGGCCCCCAAGCATAACAGCAGCAGCTTCAGCAATATTCCTGCACCTGCTTTACCCCAGTCTGCCCCAGGGTAATCCCCAAATTTTGGAGCTAAAAGGCTTCAATAATCATCTGGCTCAAACCTCTGTGTTTCACAGAGAACACATGTTTCCAGCACTTCCACCAACCCGTGGGAGGAAAGAAAGGGGGATTGGCTAGAAACCAGCTCCTTAAATCCCTCGGTTTCCCCAGGAGGGGCCTAGGGGACATCATGTGCTCTTACCAGTCCCTGAGGTTTTTCTCTGCAGTTGCTGGTACCCATCTGCTTCATTTGTGGCCTTAGCTCACCTCTGCTGCTGGGGCCTCTAGCCTCAATGTATTCAAATAACAGAAAGTTAGGACCAGAGCAGTGATGTGACTTGCCCTGTGATTCCAGGGCAGATCCTGGGATGAGCAGATCCTGGACTTCACATCAGTTTTTCTGACTTCCGGTGCAGAGCTCTATTTACTATACCATGCTGTCTTCCAAAGCAACAGAAGCTGGGGACACAGAGAATAGTATGAGATCACACTAAGACCTTTGCTGTTGCTGCTTTGAATATCAAATATTATAGCCACCCTTTGTCAAAGCTCGAAAATGGAATCTCAACATCCTTTGAGCACATAGAAATGTTTAAATCAAAAGGACTATACAAAAAGAAAATTAAAAATACAGCCAACGCCCAAAGAAGAAAACTAGAGGCAATGTGCTTCTGTCAGAAGAAGGTGTTAGACAAACCACAAAAACATGTCAGCAAAACCACTTCTCTTAATTCTAGCTCCAAAAGCCATTTGCAAGAGAAACAATGCACATGCTGCTCCCATGGAGAACCCGGGTGAGCCGTCAGCCGAGCTCACAGAAAGGGCAGGCCAAAAAGTCACAAGCTATTAACTTGAAGGGAACTGAGGACTACAAGCTATAAGCAGGAAGTGACAGAGCCCTTAGTCAATCTGCAGAGATTAACTGTGTGCTCATTAATTTCCCTTCGTCATAGTCCAATAAGCATGGTCAAGTGTCTTAAAGTAGATCAAGACAGTGGCTCCTGGCCCACAGTGCTGCAGAGACCAGGCGGCTGGGCAGTGTCTCAGGGAGAGAAGGTAGTGCTATCAGTGAGTTCTGAAACACGCCAAGATTGTGTATGTGTGTGTGTGTGTGTGTGTGTGTGTGTGTGTGTACACACAATCATCTACAGGCATTATATCTATAAAACATCCATTAAATAGCCCTGTAGAGCCTAGCCCACAGTAGCCACTAAGTAAAGTTGACACAATATTAATAATAGCCAATAATTGTTGAGAATTTTTATGTATTATCTCCTTTAATCTTCTCAATAACCTTGTGAAGTATGCATTACAATTGTACCCATTTTACTGCTTGCACAGAAATGTAAAGTGACTTGCCCAATGTCACACAGCTAGTAGGTATCTGAGCTGGAGATTTGGCAGCTGGCTCCAAAGCTGAAGCTCTAAACCAGTAGGCCATAAGGTCCCCCCATCTCTGGGCTTTATTCCTGGCTAAATATGTACTTCTCTATTCCCAAAAGAGAGTGGGACACAGAGAGTTTTTTCTTAATTTTTAAAAATGATATAGCTTCCATTTATTGAGCATGTACTATGTGCCAGGCACCGTTCTAGCTACTGTGTTATTTCATCTAATCCTTACAACAATCCACTGAGGTATGTACTATTATTATTCTCAAGTTACAAATGAAGGTACTGAGGCCCAGTGTGGTACAGTAACTAATTGTTCAGAGTCACACACATAAAAAAATAGTAGACCTGCCTGAAAGAAATGTGAAAGCTTTCATAAGCAGTCTCCTTAGTTATAGCCACATTTGGTACAACCAGCCAGTAGTGTGCTGATAAATGTTTAACAACTGGATCTCTAGGGAAAAAACAAAGGGCCCTCAGCTCTAGGCAAAACAGAGTAAGCATACTCCACCCTGTCTTTCCTACTGAATGCAGCTATAAAACCTGGACAGAATTCATGGAGCAGCTATTCAAAGATGCTGAAAAGTAGATAAGAAGTAGACAGATCAGGGAAGAAAACCAGAATTGAAAGTATAATCAAATTTATGGTGAGTTTACTATCCCTCCACCCCACTAAGATATCCCCCAGTCTAAACACAACACAGTGTGAAACCTGAAAGCAGGCATCAGCACAAACAGAGACAGCTCCAAGAGAAACTTTATTTCTGGCTTAAGGTCTAGGAGAAGAAGCTTAATGGTTAAAGAGGTTTCTCTCTGTCTCTCTCTCCCCCCCCCATTCTCTCATGGCCTATCCCCCTAGCAACTCAGTGGCAGTGGTGGCAGAAAAGCCTGCATGGGCCTAAATCTTCCTTTTTGATAGGTGGAACTGTGACACCAAGAGGGTAGAATAAACCCCCCCACCACCATCATGCTCTTTTGTTGGTGTTGTTTTTCTATTCACTAAAGTGTATAACAGAGTGGGGGAAACAAAACCCCTAATTTCTGGCTGATGGACCAAAAAAAGGAGCCCCAGGGAACCATAAAGTACTGGGGAGATTGCAAAGAGGAGCTCAAGAAAGTGACCTCATAAAGTTACTTAGTAATACCTGGGCTCACCCCCAGCTGTGCATGTATGGATCTGATCCTAATCACCCTGAGCCCAGTGACCATGCCAAAAACATCAAGAACTGAATTACAACATGGGTCAGTGACCAGGTCTCAAACTAATCGCTGGGTGGCACAAGTGTAGGACAGATCCAAAGAGCAATGCAAAGGTTTTGAAAACTGAACTGACATTAGAACTGCAGCCCACAGAGGTGGCTTGGAAATTGCAGCTCAAATCTAACCAGGTCGATTGCCTGCTAAAATATCAACGTCTTTCTTATGACTTAAACAAGATCCAGAGTCTTAAACATTCAAAATGTCCAGAATACAGTCCTAAGAAATACTTGGCATACAAACCTGGAAAATTTCAATTTACATGAGAATAGACAACAGATGCCAGAGTCAAAATGATACAGACATTATAATTATCTGACAATAACTTTAAAACAGATATTTTATATTTATTTATCTATTTCTTTATTTTGAGACAGGGTTTCACCCTTTCACCCAGGCTAGTGTGCAGTGGCATCATCCTAGCTCACTGCAACCTCAAATTCCTGGGCTCAAGTGATCCTCCTGCCTCAGCCTCCCAAGTAGCTGGGACTACAGGCATGTGCTACCATGCCCAGCTAATTTTTCTATTTTTTGTAGAGGCAGGGTCTTGCTATGTTGCTCGGGCTGGTCTTGAACTCCTGGCCTGAAGTGGTCCTCCCACCCCAGCCTCCCAAAGTACTGGGATTACAGGTATGGACCACCACACCTAGCCCTAAAAAACAGTTATTATAAAAATGCTCCTGTAAGTGATTGTAAACATTCTTGAGACAATTAGAAAAATAAGGTCTCAAAAAGCAATAGAAGATATAAAGGAAAACCAAATGTAAAGTTTAGAATTGAAAAATATAGTAACCAAAATTAAAAACTCAGTCTAAGGGATCAATAGCAGATTGGAGATGACAGAGGAAAGAGCCAATGAGCGTAAATATAGATCAATAGAAATTATACTCTTTGAACAAGAGAAAGAAAAAAGATTGAAAAAAACAAACATCTCTGATTTGTAGTCTTTGCTGATTTCCATAGTGAAAATAATATTTCTACTGTGGCCAACATCAAGGTTCCAACGGGACATCAGTGAATGCATAGTTGGGAAGAGATGCACACAACTGGCTCTTAACCACAAATATCACTCATTCCCCAAGGCAAAACCAGCAGTACTGGGGTCTCCTGAGTCTCAAACTTCTAACCACACACACTCTGAGGCTGTTGGTCTCCCTTTTAGGCACTCCCAATTCCATCTGAGCTGTCCCTGGTGTTCTCCTCAACCTGATTTCAAAAGAATAAAACGTGCAGAAGGCATACACTGGATTGCCAGAGTCCCCCCTCCCCCGCCATATGTGAGACATTTCTCAATAAAGGAAATGAGCTAAATCAGTCCAGCTAAAACCAACAGGGTGTTTCTCAAACTGGGAGCCTGACGGCTGACACAGATCATATGTGAAAAACATCACCTAGATGAACAAGTCCAGGGCAGGAGTATACGCTATACGGAGTGGCAAAGCTGGGCTTAGAATTGATCCTTGGGTTCCGTCTTGTCATTCTTGAGCTTTGTACCAAAAGGCACTGTAGCATTCTAAATACAACCCCATGTTAATATTATCCAGCACTCTCAAGAAAGGCTGGAAAGCAGAATAGGCTGGAAGTTTCAAGGACAGGAATCCTATTCTGCATAAGAGTCGGTTATTTGGCAAGGAGCAAAGTTTCACGGTAGAGACAGTTGTGAAATTTTTACACAGAGCTTCATGGCACCCAGGATCCAAGATCCAGAGTCCCTGAAATGGCTTATGAGTATCAGATCCTCAAAGCCACAAATATCCCAGAAAGTTCCTCTCTAACCTAACCATTCCACTTGTACACAAGACTCAAAGGCCCAGGGAGAACAAATGACTTTCTCAAGGTCACAAAACTAATGAGCCAGAACAAAAAAAGGAGGTCTCCTGATTCCTAGTCCCGTGCTTTTTTCCCTGACATCACACTTCCTCTTACACTTCCTTCCCTGAACAAGATTTATCTGGCCAATGGTAAGAGAAATGAAAAAGTCTTTGTGTGGTTTAGAGAAGAATTAAAAGAAAAAACCTAATGGGCCAGTCGCAGCTGACTCTGATAGCATCAAGGAAGAGTTTGAACCAGTGATATCGTTGTTGTGTAAGCTAGAGAGTGGAAACTCATTATGAATCAAGGAATTTGGATAGTCCCCTCTAAGAAATTAGCAGGCACACTGTTTTGAGAAGTGCTCAGGGTGCAGCTGCAGTGTTATTATAGAGCCGTTAGGAAAGCTCAGTGCCCAAGGTGGTGAATGTATCCTGGGTGCTCCCTGCTACCACTCGCCTCTGTAGCGTGCACTGCCAAGTCTGGCCAATTGTTCCACAAGGCAGCTGTGTGCGTGCCTGTTAATTACACTGTGGGGCACCAAAGTGCAGTGTCAGGCAGCTGCCTAGAATATCAAAAGGCTGCTAGTGGAACAGGCCAGCTATAAGGGCTCTCTTCAGAGAAGTCCATACGGCAGCTGACACTCCCTCCCCCTACCCCCACCAACGCAGCCCCCTTTAAAGTCCTATTATGAAGGCTGGAGTGATATATTTTCACAGAGTTAGGTTAGAATCCATAATGAAACCAGTGCTGCTGATCTTTCTGATGTGACTGAATGGGATGAATGTGAATGCTATCTTATATTTCTGCTTCTTCTAATGATAATATCCCCTTGAAACCAACATATCCTTTGAGTTTAGATATTTAGCCCATCTGATTAGAATTAGTTAGAACTATTAAGGCTGCTTCAAAAATAATGACAGCTAACACATGGGGCTCTATATGTGCCAGGCACTTTATAGTAAGTGATTCATTTACTCTTTATGTCATTTACAGCACCCCAAGTAGGTGCTATTATTACCCCCATTTTACATATGAGGAAACTGAGACTTAGAGGTTAAATAATTTGTCCATATCACACAGCCAGTACACAACATAGCCGAGATTCAAACCTAGGCAACGTGGCACCTCCATGCTCTTAACCAGTACATTTTATTTCCTCAAACAAATCTAATGGTCCAGGCCCATCATCCAACATTTATCTAGCATCTCTAATATGCATATATTTGATATTTTGTTTTACTTGCTATCTTTAGAGCCAAGTCAATTTTCTTCAACTCTACTAAGTACAAGGAGGAAAAATTCACTTCTGAATGGGGGTGATCAAAGAAGGCTTCATGGAGGAGGCAGATTTTGAGTTGGACCTTGAAAGATAGGTTTAATTCTGCCTATCAGAGATTATGGGAGTCAGAGAGAGTCGCAGGGGTGGGGAACCTGTGGCCTTAAGGCAAAATGTGGTCTTCTGGGTCCTTAAGTGCAGCCTTTCCACTGAATCCAAATTTTGCAGAACAGATTCTTTTATTAAAAGGGGTGCACATTCAAGGGATGGGCACACTTGAAACTCAGACTTGGCGGGGAGTGGGGAGGCAAGGGCAACATACATAACCTAAATATCTGTACCCCCATAATATGCTGAAATAAAAAAAGAGGTGCAGCAGAGAAAGATGAAGCTTTTCTTGCCTTCTTTGGTGCTTAAAAAAGAAGAATATTGAAATCAGAGGGCTGCAGGTTCCCCACCCCTGGTAGGGTATATTAGGCAAAGGGACCAACGTGAGCAAATTCACACAGGTAGGAAGCTTCATAGGAAATAAGTAAAGCTGTGAGGCTATGGTACTGATGGTGACCCTGGATCAGAAAGAGATTTAGCCCCAATGTGAAGGATGGACTGATACACCGGTGATGAGGAGGAGGAGGAAAGAGAGGAGTAAAGGGAGGAGATAGAGTGTGCATTTGTGTTTGTGTGTGTGTGTGTGTGTGTGTGTGTGTAAAATAAGAAAAAACTGGAGAAGCTGGTGGTCATTCACCTACAATTTGTTTTCTCTCCCCACTCCTTCCACTTCAACTCTGTCAATCACATGAATCACTCACTGCCAAGCAAACACATTCACAATTCTCTGCAAGTTAAAATACAAGTGATTACAAGTTTTTGTTTGTGCCCCCATAAAAACAGGATTAAACTTCTTATGGAATTCTAATGACTAATCAAATGTTCTAGCTTGCTGAAATGTAGCCACAGCAGGCATTTTCCACAATCTTAAAGCTTACTTCCTTTCAATACTCCCAACTATTCTTTTTTTTTCCTTTTGTAAAAACCGAGGTATAGTTTACATACAATAAAATTCATCTTTTGTTATATTAGTTCAATGAGTGTTGACAAACCACGAACAAAATCAAGATACATAACAGTTCCATCACCCTGCACACATCCCTCATGCTGCCTCTTTGTAGTCAACCCCTGTTACCTCCCTGCAGTTCCTGGCAACCACTGCTCTATTTGCACATAAATGAAATTATACACTGTGTAGATTCTTTCACTTAGCATAAAGCATTTGAGTTTCATCCATTTTGTTATGGGAATCAGGTGTTTGTTCATTTTTATTGCTGAGTAGGATTCTACTTTACGGATGTACTATAATTTTTTAACCATTCATCAGTTGTAAGACATTTGGGTGGTTTCCAGTTTTTAGCAGTTATGAATAAAGCTGCTATAAACATTTGCATACAGGTTTTTGTAAGAACATAAATTTTCATTTCACTTGAGTAAATACTTATCTCGTAAAAGGCTTATACTTAGAATATATAAAGAACTCTGAAAACTCAATAATAGGAAAACAAATATTCCAACTTTTTAAAAAACAGTCAAAATATCTGAACAGACACCTCATCGAAGAAAATATACGGATGGCAAATAAGCACATGAAAAGATGCTCAACATCATTAACTGTTAGGGAAATGCAAATTAAAACCAAAATGATATACCACTGTGTACCTATTAGAATATTAAAATTCTTAAAAACTGACAATACCAAGTGCCAGCAAGGGTGCACAACAATAGGAACTCTCAAACATTGATGGTAGAAATGCAAAATGGTACAGCCACTTTAGAAGACAGTTTAGCACTTTCTTATAAAATCTTCCATACAATCCAGCAATCCCACACCTAGGTATTTACCCGAGTGTTTTCAATCACATTTTCCAGGATGGAAAGTTTTTTCTGCCTTCTTAATCGGAGTAGAGTGAATATAATCTAATTATTGTTTGATGACTTGGGTTTAGCATTATGAGCACTATTGGATTATACTAGGATCCTGCTTTCCTGTCTGCCTTCCATAAAAAAGCTGTGTCTACTTTATACCACTTTATGTTCTAAGTGCTGGGAATACATATAGAGAGGCAAGATAGTTTCTATCTTAAAGGTGGAGATACCCTCAAGGCTATTGTGGCCCACATGGCTATGTGCCCCTTCACTCAATGGCCTCTGACTGCTGATCTTTTCTCAGTTTTTGTATATGTATTTTAAAATTCTACTCCACCCTTGCATTCAAGCTTTTGGCTGTTCTTTCTCCTGATTCTCAGTGGACCTGCTGCTAATAGCCTTTCATCTAATTTGCTGTGAGCCAGCAAGCCAGATAATGAAGTCTATTAGAATTGTGTACAAAATAAGGTTACTGATTAAAGTTAGAATCTGACTGCCTCTCCTGATGCTTCTCCTACAGGGTAAAGTCCATGGTCTTGATGATAGCTATTTTGACCTCCTAAAGGCCTTCTTTATTTCCTTCTAGGTTCTGAACATTTTCCAGAAAGGCCAGTTAAGGTTGCTGGAAGTTTATACTACAGATAAGGGGAATCTTACCACAGTTTACATCCATTTAATATAATCTGCTGAAATCTTTGTCTTAGCTACATGCTGTGCAGAAGGAAAGTGAGCTTTATAATCTAAGGGGACTAGGTTTGCATAGACTTAATGTAGTTAGCAATAGAACAATAGAGAACAAGACATTAACCCAAAGAGCAAAAGCAAGGCCTGTTAGAACAAGTAAATGAGTGAAGATAAAATATATGCCAAGTTCTACCTCCTACACTCAGAAGCCTCTATTTCTCACGGGGACTACTGTATTTCAAAGAAAGTGAAATTTTTTTTAAAGTGTGCATATCCCATTTTCTATCCATCTTGAAGGGAAAGTCATTAAGGACAAGCATCAGCATTTCACTACAATGTGCAATTGTCCACCTAGATTTGAATGGCTTTGTGATCTCACAGAGGGGCTGAATTACAACTAAAATTTAGCAGTAGAAACAGCTGTTCTAATGGATGCTTTTTTTCTCTCTCTCCCATCTTGTTAGAGAAGAGTAAATCTTTGGAAATTAAAATTAAAATAAAGAACCCACTTACCTTCTAAAACAACTTCTGCTCTACCAAACCCAATAGGATCTTATTGTCTTCTTTTTAAAAATTTGGCAGGTTTTGGGCAAGGTCTGCTAGAAAAGGGAATGTAAGGTTCATCTTTGCTTTGTGCCAAATACATTGTCTCAAATACATCAGCAATTTCCATTCCAAAGAAGGGTTCAGTCACTTGCTGAATAAAATAATTTTCCACAGCACAGGAAACGAGGAGATTGGATATTCTATCAGATGGGCAACTGAACAAACAGGGCTCCAGGTGGCTAATGTCACAGGGATGAAGGCACCCAGGGGAATAAGGAGGCTTTGGGGTTTCAATGGCCTTCTCTTCATCAACATCCAACACGACGTAATTACATTTCCACCACGATAGCAGGACTTTTCCAACCATCCCCCAGATAATAATCTATTCTGATGCAATGTGATTTCTTTAGAAGGACACAATTTATTGTGATACTGAGCTATTTATTTCCTTCCTTTCTGTTAATTATCTCTCTTTAACCTTAGTCTTTTTTTAAAAAAAAATCTCTCTTTTTCTTGTGTAGTTCCAGCCAAAGGTGCCAGACTAAAGGAAATGGACCCCTGTTATTTCTATGAAAGACTTTAAAAGGTTGAGAAAATTATTTTGTCAGTTTCATTTTAATTAAAATTGACTATGCTATTTTCCCATCTGAGAAACATCATTTCCAAGCTCTGCTTCTGACGTAATTACATGCTTTTAAAAAAAAATCTCTAAATGACTTTGTGTCAGCCAAGTGACTTACAGCATTCACCACTCATAAAAAATGGTTCCTTTATGTTATCTGCATTTGGGTAGCTCTCTATGCAACATCAAGTTCATTTAATTAAATAACATAATATTTCATACTTGGGGGAGCAACCATATTCTTTGCTAGGTTGAGCACTATACTGGTCCCAGCAAACCTTCTTCAAAATCCTTAAATCATATTAAGGAAATATTGCCAGTTAAGTGTGATCCTATAATAACACTGTGGTTCTGTTTTTGTAAAGAATCCTTATATTTTAAGGACACATATGAAATGATAGTATATCTGGGATTTGCTTCAAAATAATATTGGGAAGTGCTCACTTCGGCAGCACATACACTAAAATAATATGGGGGAGATGGGCATGAGATTAAATGAGAGTGGCCATAAGGTGACTATTGCTGCAGGAGGATGATGGTTACATGAGGAGTTGTCATATTACTCTGTTTACTTTTGTATCTTTAACATTTCCCATAGTAAAAAGGTAAAAACCTGTAATCACTCTAATGTCTAAAAAAGTATCAACTCCTTTCTCCCTGTTCCCACTCATGTAACCTGTGCACCAATCAGACTGAACTACTGGCAATCCACTGAACATACTGGGTATATTACCCTTTCTGGATTTTAGCACATTTGCTACCCTCTGCCAGAAATGTCTTGCCTTTCCCACCTCTGTCTCTACCTATCAAATTCCATCCAGTCCCATATCTAATGCCACTTGTTCCATGAAGACTTTCATTACTATCACATCAAAAATAAAATAAAATCTCTCCCTATCAGAGTCCCTCTGTGTTGTCTGTTTAATTATTAAATGATTACTTCATTAAGTGAGGCATAAGCTTAGTGGTAAATTGTTCACAGAAAATAATGATTTGGTGTGGTTAAGTATCAAAATGGTATTACAGGCCGGGCGTGGTGGCTCACTCCTGTAATCCTAGCACTCTGGGAGGCCAAGGCGGGTGGATCGTTCAAGGTCAGGAGTTCTAGACCAGCCTGAGCAAGAGCGAGACCCCGTCTCTACAAAAAAACAGAAAGATTAGCCAGGTGTGGTCCCAGCTACTTGGGAGACTGAGGCAGGAGGATTGCTTGAGCCCAGGAGTTTGAGGTTGCTGTGAGCTAGGCTGACGCCACGGCACTCTAGCCCGGGCAACAGAGCAAGACTCTGTCTCAAAAAAAACAAAAATGGTATTACATCAAAATTTTATTGAATATTTACTTAACAAACAGCACTGTGATCTATTCTTGGAGCATTATATAGAGAATGGGATTTGGTCCCAAGTTAGAAATATCTGCACTTAACTTTTAATCAAGGATTCAAATGATGGAAGGGAAAGCATGATACTATCAATAGCATTTACTAGGTGCCCATCAAAAAATGAAACTGCTCAAACACTAGTTATAACCATTCGCACAGACACAGTTTCTATCACTCCAGAGCTTTCAAACTAAGCCTCAAAACAAAGTGCTTCCTCAGTACACAAAAAGTTGGCCCTCTGTATACACAGGTTTTGCATCTTGCAAGTACTGTATTTTCATTCTGCATTTGGTTGAAAAAATCCACATATAAGTAGACCTGCACAGTTCAAATCTATGTGGCTCAGGGGTTAACTGTAGATGTAGATGGGCCAGACCCAGATAGACAATAAAAGTGCTCATATTTCAAAAGTAAGCATATTTGACATGGGAAAATTTCTCATGATACGATATTGAGAAAAGAGCAGGATACTAACCCATATATACAGTATGATCCTACTTTTTCAAAGAGCAAAGCTATGTTTCTATATATACATAGAAAAAAAGAAAAAAGAATTACAAAAAAAAGTTAACAGTGGTTAGCTCTAGGTGATGGAATAAGAGGTAATTTTTCTTTTTCCTTTTTGGTATCCCTAAATTTTTTACAATGAGCAGCTATATTTACATAATCTGGAGGAAATGATGATTTTAAAGTATATTTAGAAAATTAAATCACTGCTTCATGCCTTATACCAAATGGATTAAATATTTAAATATGAAATACTGGAACGATAAAAATACTAGAAGAAAATATGAACACATTTTTTAATAATTTTGGTGTGGGAAACATCTAACCTAGAAGCCATAAAAGCAAAGATTGATAAATTTGACTATATAATCTAAAAAATTATTGCATCACAAAAAATGATTATCAGGAAATCAAAAGCCAAAGTGGAAAAAATAGCAGCACACTCCACAGACAAAGGGCTAGTTTCCTTAATTTATAAAGCATTCCTACATATCAATAAGACTAAGGCAAAGAACACAATTAAAAACTAGGCAATGGATAAGTATAGGTAATTCACCAAAAAAAGGAAATACAAATTTCTCTTAAACACACGAAATATGTTCAATCTCATAAGAGAAATGTGTAAACTAAATGTAGAACACATATATCTACCAAATATATCAGATAAAGAAAGATGAACTTGATAACACGTTCCCCTGCAAGAGTATGGGGAAATGGGCACTCTCATATGTTGCTGGTGGGATTAATGATTATTTTGATCTCAATGGAGACAATTTGGCAATTTCTATCAAAATTAAAAATGCATCCACCCTTTGACCCAGCAATTTCCTTTCTAGAGATTTAACCTACAGATATACTCCCACATGTGCAAAAAGACTATTACAAAGATGGGCATTAGAGCAACGTTTATAATAGCAAAAGATTGGAACCATCTAGAAGTCCATCAACAAATTATGATTCATCTATATATTGAATCAGGCATTTCTACATGTACTGATATGAACTACCTCCAAAATGTTAACTAAAAAATAGTTGAGTGTAGATGAGTGTATAAAGTATATTATTATTTGTATTATATAAATGCTTAAAGTATTTTTGGAAAATAAACAAGAAATTGGTAATACTTATTGCTCTAGGGAAGGAAATTGAATGGCTAGGGTTGGGATAGGAGGAAACTTTTCACTTTTGAGGTTTTTCAGAAATGTATTTATTTTTACTGTTTGGGTTTTGCACCATGTGTATGTATTACTTATTACAAAATATTTAAAAGTGATAAAAGATCACTAAAACAAGTAGATATACAGAAGGATAATAGCTCAAAATATCCTTGTCTCAACCAGCTTTGGATCAGTGTATGAAAGTTTAAGCCTGCCGAAGAAGGGCGAGATCACTGATTCATTTGCATACAGAAT
Source organism: Propithecus coquereli (assembly GCF_000956105.1). Lineage (NCBI taxonomy): Eukaryota > Metazoa > Chordata > Mammalia > Primates > Indriidae > Propithecus > Propithecus coquereli. The sequence goes on along the minus strand of NW_012149975.1, from coordinate 1,262,883 downwards.
ATTAAGATATTAAAGTTAAACAAAGATGATCTGAAAGTATCTGTAAGTTAGGAGGGAAGAAAATCCACAGTCCTACAAAATATGCAATAAGAAACATTCAACAAGACTCATGAATAGAAAAAGAAAAAAAACTTAGAAAGTTACACTGTACTTTAAGAAGGCATATAAGTATGTTATCTAAAAAGATCTAGGACACTAACGACACTGAGGTGTAATAAGAGGAATTAAAGATGTAACACTAAGAATTCAGCTTTCCACTGTATTGGGCATAGACATAATCTTATTAAAAGCTCTAGCCCAGTGTTTTGATCCAGGCTCTGTGTCTACAACCAATGGCAGTCTTTGGCAATTTGTGGTCAGGCATGCCATGAAAGAATCCGTGACTACTTTTATTCCCTAGGAATCAACCCAGCACGCGTGCATGCACGCACTCACACACACACCGCAGCTCAGCAAGAAGTGCTTTCCTTTTTTTGTTGTTTTTGCTTCTCATTGCTTTTTTGCTCTCTTGACCCCAGTGCCATGCTCATGAGTCATCTTACGACATCATTGACTTTAACCTTTGTTATTTATGATCTTTATTACAGTCTAACAGCTCTAACCCTTCTCTGCTCCCATACCAGACCCACCCATTCTGTCCCAGGAGCAAACGAAAAGAAATGCAACGTAAAGGGGGAACTACAGTCAATCAGAACCATGCCGATCAGTTTGAGGACAGTGAGCTGACAGGATCTAGGGAAAATTACTTAAACCTTCTAAATAAGTAAGTGAAATATTACTCAAGACACAATGGCTTCTCTCACATGAACACTAAGAAGGCAGCCAGAAACAGGTACAAGGAAGAGCCACAAAAGTTACCTAACTTACACACAAAACCAATAAAGCAAATTCCTTTGTGGTAAGTAGGCTGCTGAGCAGCTTTCTAGGTGAGGTGTTGTTTGAAAGTGCAAAAAGTACAGGTTAAGCCACAGGACACTGGGGAATACCCAGAATACTCTCTGCAGGCCACCATAAGCTATTTTAAAAAGCTGGCAACATTTCATTTGGCCTCATGAGAATACAGACTAACTATAAATGTTGACCTACATATTCCAAAAACAAATCATTTGAAATATATATTGCATCTTGCCTGCCTTTAACATGTCGGTTATTATATCGTTTCTACAATTGTTTGCTTTTCAATTTCATCAGCAGTGCTACCTGAGTAGACGGCTGAAGCAATCAGTAGGAGCCTTGACATTGTCTCTCCTGACATCTAGTGGATGGATACCAGATACCACAGTAACTAACATTTTCAAAGGATCAATTTGGGGTAAAGTGAATCTCGAGTCAGTTTCTCTCTCTCTCCCTCTCCCTCTCTCTCTCTCTCTCTTTCTCTCTCTCTCTCTCTCTTTCTCTCTCTCATGCTTTTAAAAAATGATCAAAGATCTTCTGATCATGTTTCAAGGTAGAAAGCAAGATTAAATAACCCCTACCGATAGAGGAGAATTACACATATGTACTGGTCAGGCTTATACCCACCAAACGGCTGTGTTTTTATGTTTTTTCTTAGGATGGCCCCATAATTCCACAGACTCTCTTTTTGCAGGCATCCAAAACAGCAAGGCCTGATGATCAAAGGCATGTGTTCCGTATTTATTTTCTGTGGTTGCTGTAATGAACCATCATAAACTCAGTGGCTTAAAACAATACACATTTGTTATCTTACACTTCTGGGGGTCAGAAATCCTAAAAGAAAAAAAAATCAAGGTGTCAGCAGGACTGCATTCCTTCTGGAGACTCTAGGGGAGAATCCAGTTCCTTGCCCTTTCCAGCTTCTAGAGGCCACCCACATTCCTTGGCTCCTGGCTTCATTGCTCCATCTTCATATTTCAAGATACATATCTTAGTCAGTGACCCAACCTTCAATGACATGGCAGTATTTGCTTGTCTTGGACCAATGTCCAGCTTATAGTGATCAATTAAATTATAGGGACATTCCTGGGGGTGGAGGCAATGTTCTGCAAGAGAACATGAACTTTAGTCCCTAAAAGCTGTGTTTTTTACTTGGTAGTTTTTGAGGTATACAGGGCATTATGCTGGGGTTCAGAAAAATCCGGCTCCTGTTTTTAGATCTTCTACTTAACTGGGCACTTAGATGGAGTATACAATGGCCTAACTGCCGCATAAATATACCGAGAGAATTGCTGCCTAACTCCCAATCTCTCCCCTAATTATTTCTTTTGTTCCCAGCTTTGAGGGATAATTGACAAATAAAATTGTATATATTTAGATTGTACAATGTGATGCCTTCCCTAATTATTTCTTGATGCCTGAATTTGAAGAAAAAAAGGTATGGTACAGGAAACCATTTATTCAATAAATGGAGATGAGACAACATAATAATCCTGGAAAAAGATGACATTGAACCTTAATGCAAATAAGAAGATTACCTATATAAGACCCTTTCCTATAAACGTATTTTGATAAGTCAGAGGAAGAAGATAGTCTGAATGCCTAAAGGGCCAGAGGCTTGAAGATCTGATGGGAGAGAGGCCAGGAATACTCATGACCAATGGTCTCATTCATGAAAGTGCAGTTGGCTGGCTCAGGGTAAGGAAGTGTTTTTTTTGTTTTTTTGGTTTTTTTTTTTAGGATCTTCAGAAATGTCATGACAAGCACAAAAACTTTATTGCTATGGAGACAGCAACTCTGGAGAGGAATCTCATGTGAGGAGACATTTACTTGCCTCTCGAGGAAGTCCCTGACACAAGTCTACAACCCCTTACCCCTCCATTGCATTCCTTTTCAGCAATGCAACACTAGGGATAAAAAAGAATGCTGTGCCCTTCAATCAAAAGGGAAAGAAGTGTGGTCTAGGCTCATCCAAGGGGACCAGAGCAACCACGCACAGACAGAGCCAGAGTTTGTGGCAAAGGTGGAGAATGACAATCAGGAAGGCCAAGTTACTGGTCCCATTATAAGAAAAAGTCGACTTCTGCAGAATAGGAGGCTGTCACTGAATAGAGCTTTGGGCAAAGCCTAATCAAAACAAAAGCTGCCACACCTGCTGAAGTGAAGTCAACATGGAGATAGAGGAAAGAGGGACATTTCACTCTTTCCTTGGCATGCCATTTAGTAAATAAGTGTGACAATGGCCTAAAAAGCAATATTCCTTCCCCAAAGCCTAATGCTTCCCAAGACACAAGGGTAAAAGCTTCGAAAGCACAAGAGATCTTTAGCCACTTCAAGGGAGAAAACTCCATTTTGTAAACAGTCTAAAAGGTTTTGAAACCTTATTGGGACCTGAGTTCTAGGATAATTTAAATGGGAGAAATCGTGGTCTCAGGATATCCAACTCTTTTATAGGCCAACGGTCAGGCCCATTAGTGTGAGAAGCCAATCAACACTGAGTAGGCAGAATGGATTCCGTCTGCACTATTTATTCCTCATCATGTTATTCATTATTAAACAAACAATTACTAACTCTACAGTCCAGGAACGGAGCTGGACCTCTGAGGTGAACAAATTGCTGTCAAAGGACATTCATTCCAGGACAGAAGGACAGACATTCACAAATACAGTAAAAAGCAGTAAGTGCCATAAAAGCAGTATGAAGGATGTGCTGCTACACAATGTCAGACAAAGCAGAGATTATTTCTGCCTTGGGAAAGGATCGAGGGAGAGACGTGGGAAGCTTAACTCAAGAGGAAGTTGCATTTGAGCTGGAACTTTGAAGGGTGAGAATACTTTGTGTAAACAGGGTTTATTCTTTTTTATGGTTTTACCTGCTTACTTCAGTGACTGTAGTCCTGGCCCAGCCCCATTACTTAGTCCACTCTGCTAACCACACATGCTTAGAGTAGTCAGTTCTCCTCCACTTAGTCTGTTCACACCTGCTGTTACTGCCAGCTTCCCTGGCTCTCACCCGCCTCACGCCTTGCCTATTTGTTTCTTAATGCTTAAAATCACCTGTTGCAACAGGAACCCTTTGGTGCATTAGGATGATAAGTGATGCAAGCTGCTTGTGCCAACACTCAACATTCCCCTCTGACAAGATAGAAGTTTGTCTTGCATCAGACAAACTTTCTATGACTGAAGAAAAGTTGATAAGGAAAGAGGCAACAGGCAAAACTACCTCAAAAGGCAACAACTACCCCCTCCCCCCTCTAAAAGAAGGAAAAAAAGAGAAGAGAGGAAAAGTCCTTGCTCCATTCTAGACATAGAATCCTGTAAAAATTGAGTAAGAATAAAAATACTTTTCTACATTTTGGGATGCCCAAGTCAAGAGTAGCAGTTTAATCAATTACCAAATACATATGATAAATACTTAAGCAAACATCATTTCACCCTGCAAAAGGTCTGGTTTATTTACTTATTTATTTATTTTTAATTTATTTATTTACTATTTATACTCCACTTGCTTCTAAAAGGATTTAATACAATTCATAGTAAAAAAATGCATAGATACATGTGCCAAAGATGACGAAAATAAAGCTATAACTTACATATATCAAATATCTAATAGAGATAGGAAAAGAAAATTTATCAGGAACCAGGGATGAAATAACTACTGCAATTGAGCAGTCAGTTTACTTCTGAGCATTCTGAGGGCCAAGACCAACCAAGCCAAGCCAAACAAACAAACAAAAATCCATAGTTCTTACTGTCTCACAACTCTCATTCTTCCATAGAAACGAACTTTTTCCTGGTATTAAATTCAAGATGGCATTTCTCATAAGAGTTGTTAGTTGAAAGACAATGACTATTATAACCATTTTCAATAAATTATTCTTTGAAAGATACAGAATTGCTTTGTGTGACCATTTATTATGCTAATTTTCAATAAAAGTCAGAGATATTATGTTCAACTGTATTTAAAGAACCTGAGGGAGTATATGCTTAGCACCTTAGTTGTCGTCTCTCAGATATCTTCAACTATTCTTTGACAGAAGTGGACCAGAAGTCATTTCAAGGTGGAGCTCTCTGGTGAGTGCCTCAAACACAATATTTGGGGAAGGGGTCAGTATGCCTGTGTAACAGATAGGTGGAAACCAAGGTAGTTAAAATCAAGGTGCATGATATGCATTTTATCATCGATACAGCTGGTTGGCAGGACCAACTTCTGTGTGTGTGTATTTTTCCCTTTTTTAGCAAGAGTGACCATTCTGCTTAAAATGTTAAGAGAAACTGGAACCTCCCAGGACAAGGCTGTGTGTCCTACGTGTGCCCTGAACTTTCCTACCTCTCTCTCCCATAAGATTTTGCCTATCCTATTTTTGTCAGTGTAATTCTGCATATTAACAGTTATCCTGTAAAAAATAGTTTTAGTTCCATAATAAAGATTCAAAGAAACAGATAACTTGCAGGACCATGTCAAAAGGAGTCAGAAGACAAATTGAAATGTCCCAACATCCAGAGATGGGACAATTTCAGTATTAATCAGTATCTCCATAAAGCAGATTTCAACGTATTACCACAAAGTAAAACTACAATCAACATCCTAACCCCAAAGTAAGATAGCTAGGAGAATCTTAGTTTCATTATTTCCTACCTTAGCAATAGACATTCAGCTTGACCTTGAGAAGTGACTAGACTGCAGGGCTTCCTGTTGAGCAGTGTTTCCTATCAATGGAGATAGAATACAGAGCATAAACAGCAGTGGTACAATAAGCAGATGGTACAGGGATGGTAGCGCCAATTGTTTATACTGTGAATGAAATTTAACAATGATTCTGTTGACTCATATCCCCAGCATTAGTTTGAGGTCTCATTCCTATATCCTACCTTGCCTTTCAGTCTTCCAAATGGAAAAGAAAGTTGGACCCATTCCACACACCACAAACCAGGATAAATTCCAAATTGATCAGAGATTTCAATGTAAAAATAGAAACCATTTGTTAAAAATGAACTCTTTCTTACCCCCTTAACCAAAAATGTGTCATAACTTTAGCTTCTTTTCTTTTTTATTCTATTTGTTTATTTATTTATTCATTCATTTATTTAGTAGAGACAGGGTGTTGCTCTGTCACCCAGGCTGTAGTGCAGTGGCATGATCACAGCTCACTGCAGCGTCAAACTCCTGGGCTCAAGCAATCCTCCTTTGTCAACCTCCTAAGTAGCTGGGACTACAGGCGTGCGCCATAATGCTCGGCTTTTTTTTTTTTTTTTTTGTGGTGATGGAGTCTCACTATGTTGCCCAGGCTGGTCTCAAAACTCCTGGCCTCAAGCAATCCTCCTGCCTCAGCCTCCCAAAGTGCTAACTTCTTTTTCTAATAAAGGAAAATAATATTAGGTTGCCTGCAAGATGGTTAAATACACTTTGTTAAAAACTGTAATTCATAATTACAAAGTTCATTTGGGAGAAAAAACAAGTAAGAATAGGTGAGAAATTTCTGAAAAATAACACACCAGGGGAGGAGCACTAGCCCCATCTGATATTAAAATACACCATAAAATCTCCATAATTAAAACAAAATGATAAGACAGGAAAATAATAGAATATAAAACCCATAAATAGACCGAATTACATATGCAAATTTGGTTTACAATAAAAGTAGTACTTCAAATCAATGAGAAAAATATGGACTTTTTTAACAAATCGTATTGGGATACCTAGATAGCCATAAGGATAAAAGATAAAATTGGACCCATTCCTCATACCACAAACACAATAAATTCCATCTTTAGGAGAGACTTAAATGAAAAAAATCAGTACTGGAAAATATGAGTGAATTTCTCTATAATCTGGGAGTGAGGAAATCCCTTCTATGAATCAAAATTCAAGAGCGAAAAGAGAAGATAAATTTGATTATATAATTATTTTCAACTTTTGCACTCCAGAAAAACATGAGCCAAGTAAACAAATAGAAGACGTTAACACTTTGTTCTGAAATTAAAATGAAAAGTATTAGTTTGAATGTATAATGTATTTTATCTTGAAAAAAATTTCCTGGCTTTGTTCACTGAAAAGATCTGGAAACAATATCCAGCTCGGTAGTAATGAGCACCTCAAGTGCCATGATTTTGGTTCCCAAATAATATTTTCCATTAAAAGGAAACATTTCACCTTGAATATATAGCTGATTTCAGGTCTGTGCAGGAAATATATAAGTAGAGATTGAAACATCTCATTATACTAGACAGGAAGGAAGATATCAAAGACTTGTAGGACCATGTCAGAAGACAAAATGACCCAATGGTCAGAGATGGGACAATTTCACTATCAATAAAAATACTAGCTGCAGTGGACTGAAACCTATCAAATATGTTTAAGTCTATAATTTCATGAGTCTAAAGGAAATAAAAAATTGGTTACTATTGGAGGATGCAAATAAACCAATTTGTTATTTTGAAAGATGGCAAATAAGGAGAAGAACTTAAGCATGCATCCTGCTTTTCCTATGTGCACTGTACCCCAGGGTAACCAAAGAGTGGATATAAGGAAGTTTTATTCATATAGAAGTATACCAGCTAATAAATGAAGAAGGGATGATAGAATTAGAACATCATCATTTTGCAACCCTTAATCAGTTAATAACATATATAGGTATTGATTATTAATGGTGGGTGGCTAACATTCTACAAGAGACAACCAGACCTTGTGTACTTCCTGATGGAAAATCAACAAAATCACATAGAGGAAAACTATTCAGTTTCATGAACTGAAGTTTCAGTTTCAAGATCCAGTCTCATGAACAAATAAATTACAATAAATTAAGAGATGAAGAGGCAACCCGTAGATTAAAAGAATTAAGATACCTAGGAAATAATCATGATGTGTATTCTTTTTTGGATGCTGAATTAAACAAAACAGCAATGCAGGAGGGTAATGGTATTTATAAGGCAAGCTAACATATGAATACTGACATTATATTTGATTATATTAAGAAATTATCAAACTCTAGGTGCAATAACAGTATTGTGGTTGTTTTTAAGTGTCCTTATTTCTTAGAGATACATACTAAGAATATTGGTTGGAGGCCAAGATAGCAGACTAGAAGCAACCCACACATGCCAGTCTCAAGGAGAAGATTGAGGCCGGGTGCGGTGGCTCATGCCTGTAATCCTAGCTCTCTGGGAGACCGAGGCGGGCGGATTGTTTGAGCTCAGGATTTCGAGACCAGCCTGAGCAAGAGCGAGACCCCGTCTCTACCAAAAATAGAAAGAAATTAATTGGACAGCTAAAAATATATAGAAAAAATTAGCCGGGCATGGTGGTGCATGCCTGTAGTCCCAGCTACTCGGGAGGCTGAGGCAGAAGGATCGCTTGAGCCCAGGAGTTTGAGGTTGCTGTGAGCTAGGCTGACGCCACGGCACTTGCCCCAGGCAAGAGAGTGAGACTGTCTCAAAAAAAAAAAAAAAAGAAAAGAAAAACATTATTGATGAACTTTATTTTATCAAATTTAATTTGTCAAAATATTGTTTTTCCTTGAAATAATATACGTGGGGAGAAACGGGTAAGGGTAGAGATAAAACAAGATTTACCATGAGCCAATAATTGTTGAAGCTGGGTGATAGGTACATGAGGGCTCAGCACACTAGTAGTAATGTGCTGGATCTCTTCCCACCTGCTCAATAGAGGCCATTGTTGAATTTTTAGGAATTTTGACATCACATCGATAGCTTGAAATCGGCTATCATGGGAGTATTTACATCATGAAAATCAGCATATGCTATAAATCAGCTCCCTCCCCAAGAGCCAGTTGTTAAACATTTAGTAGCACCCCATTGCTAATCCGTCTACTTTTGTACATTTTTATTCAACAAATATTTATTGAGCACTTCCTATGTGCCAGACACTGGGCTGGATGCTGGAGATACAGCAGTGAACAAAGTAGGTACCATTCTTGCTTGTATTAATTTCCTAGAGCTGCCATTTAAAAAGCACCACAAATTAGGTGGATTAAAACAGAGATTTATTCTTTCACATTTCTGGAGGATGGAAGTCCAAAATCAGGTGTTGGCAGGGACATGTTCCCTCTAAAAACCTGTAAGGGAGTCTATCCTTGCTTCCTCCTAGTTTCTGGTGGCTTGCTGGCAATCTGGTGTTCCTCTACTTGCAGCTGCATAACTCCAATCTGTTTTTATCATCATACAGCATTTTTCCTATGTGTCTGTGTCTTCACATAGCCATTTTCTTATAAGGACACCAGTCATATTGGATTAGGGGCCCACGCTACTCCAGTAGGACCTCACTGTTTTTACTATTTTTTAGATGTTTTTAATGGCTCATGAAAGTTTATACATTTTTTAATTATGGTAAAACACACACACACACAAAATTTGTTGGTGGGAATGTAAGTTGCTACAGCCATTATGGGAAAAGGTATAAATTTTAGCATTTAGAGGAAAGAGGCTCACTTGAGGCCAGAAGTTTGAGATCAGCTTCAGCAACATAGCAAGACTCCATCTCTACAAAAAATAATTAATTAATTAATTTAAAAGAAAGAAAAGAAAATGTCATGGATATTTCTCAAAAAAATTAAAAATAGAACTATCAATATGACTTAAATGAAATCAGCACCTCATAAAAATATCTGTGCTCTCATGTTCACTGCAGCATTATTCACAACAGCCAACATATGGAAATAGCTAAAGCATCTGTTCAGAAATGAATGGATAAGGAAATTGTGGTATACACATACAATGTATAATAACATTTTTCAGGCCTCAAAAAAAAAAAAGGAGATCCTGTCATTTGTGACAACATGGACGAACCTGGAGAACATTTTGCTAAGTGAAATAAGCCAGACAGAAAATACTGCATGATTCTACTTATATGTGTAATCTAAAAAAAGTGGAATACATAGAAACAGAGAGTAGAACAGTGGTTACCAGGGGCAGAGGGCAAGGAGGAAGGGGGAAATGAGGATATGTAGGTCAAATGGTACAAAGTTGCAATTATGTAGAATGAATAAGCCTTAAAATCTAATCTATAGCATGATGACTGTCATTAATAATATTGAATTATATACAAGAAATTTGCTCAGAGAATAGCGAGAGTAGTAGAAATGAGGTGCTCTTACCAGAAAAAAGGTAGCTATGTAAGAAGATGGATATATTAAATTGTTTGACTACAGTAATTATTTGTTTATGTACATTTGTATATCAAAACATCATGTAGTATACTTTAAATATATACAATAAAAATAAATTTACTATCTTAACCATTTTAAGTGATTAGTAGTTTTAAGTATATTCACATTACTGTGCAACAGATCTATAGAACTTTTTCATCTTGCAAAACTGAAACTCTATACTCATTTCTCACTCCCCCATCCCCCAGCAACCACCATTTTACTTTCTGTTGTTTCTATGAGTTTGACTACTTTTTTTTTTACAGACAATCCGCAATCAATTGACTACTTAGATATCTCATATGAGTGGAATCACACAGTATTCATCTTTTTGTGATTGGCTCATTCCACTTAGCATAATATCTTCAAAGTTTATCCATGTTTTAGCATATGACAGGATCCCCCTCTTATTTAAGGCTAAATATTATTTCATTGTATGTTTCTTAGTCAACTTGTGTTGCTATAAAGGAATACCTGAGGCTAGGTAATTTATTAAGAAAGAGGTTTATTTGGCACATGGTTCTGCAGGCTGTGCAAGAAGCATCACGCCAGCATCTGCTTTTTCTGAGGGCATCAGGCTGCTTCCACTCATGGCGGAAGGGGAAGGGGAGCTGGCATCACATGGCGAGACAAGGAGGAAAGAGAGAGAAGAGGAGGTGCCAGGCTCTTTTTAACAATCAGATCTCCTGGGAACTAACAGAGCAAGAATATTCTATTTGTATTAATAGAGTTATTAATACTCATTATCATGAGGACTGCACCAAGTCGTTAATGAGGGACTCACCCCAATGACCAAAACACTTCCCACTGCACCCACCTCCAACACTGGGGATCAAATTTCAACATGACATTTGGACAAATATCCAAACTATATCAGTGTGTATATACCACATTTCCTTTAGCCATTCATCTGTTGATGAACACTCAGTTTGCTTCCACCTCTTGGCTATTGTGAATAATGCTGCAATGAATATGGGAATGCTAATATCTGTTTGAGATCCTGCTTCAAATTTTTTTCTTTTGTACATGTTTTAGTATTCCAATAATAAAAGTAAAAAATATGTAAAGAAATAGAAAAAGGACTATAATTCAAGGGGAACATGAATGAAAAGCATAATTAAATTGTTACAAATGAAATTTTTATAAATATTATTTAAACTCAATGTTTTTTATAAAGAAATAGTCTATCTTTGCAGCAATTAAGTATTGATTTATCTAGAAATAGAAGCAACTAGAACTAAATGAGATTTCTAAGTGAACATTGCTTTTTGCAAAATAGATGTAATTGGTGTACGCATATCAAACAAATAGCAATTCTTCATTCTAGCACATAAATCAATAAAAGGAAAAATGTGTTTTCCTCTCATATTTATTTTCAAGCACATAATGTTGGTATTCTCTATTATGTGTACAGGAACAAACTTGAATTGGACTCCTAATGTTTCCTTCGATCATGAACATTGAATTGTAATTAAGATGCATACACTTAGCTCCAATATTTGTATTGTCTTGATATTTGTAAGATGTTTTCAAACACTTCTCAAAGTGATCATGATTATTAGACTTGAAGTGGCCCTTTGTCTTTACATTTTGCCTTGTTTTATGTCAGCATAGATTAGCATAAAATAGGTATTGAGTGATAGGGTTGAAATATGGTTATTCTTTTCATCTAGTACATTACGATGGAGGAAAATAAAACAATCATTAGTGGGTGAATGGGAAATCAGATGGAAGAGATTTAGAGTACCTGTACTTTGTGTTTCAATAGTGTGAGAACCAGATGTATGCTTCAGAATTATGAATATTTGTTTCCACAGGAAGTCTTCTATTGCTTCCCTTTGTTTATATGAATTGGCTCTGTATGTGTTAATTTTCTACAAATTGCAGGTAATAGTATGATTCTAGAAACTGTACTGATTCGTTATTCTTGGTCTTGCATCCCTTTGAGGTATATGCATGCCATTCACATGTAGACGTAGAGAACTCATGGAATTGGTATTAAAATTCATGCCTTCAGTATTTGTTTTCTTAGATAGGACTGCAATTTGGCCCACATGCCAGTGGAAACCTATTAGGACCTGGAGCTACAAAATGGCTGCAAATATCTAAAAGCTTAAAAGCCTGCATGGACAAATACCATTCAGCAGGGACACATAATGAACAATCATGTTCATACATCCTCTGTCCCAAGAACATGGCCAGCGGGGATGGTCACAATGCAGAGCATGCTGGGGCCACTCAGTAGGCCACTGGGAGAACAGAGCAAGCTAATGAGGAAATGTGTTGTGTACCCCTTCAGTCTTTGCCTACTGGCTTACCCTAACCCATTCAGGAGTACTACCCTCCACTCCACAGATAATGGCAGAACTAAAATTTTAAAAATCAGGTGGGGACAGGCAGCAGCCAGAGGTTAGAAAAGAGAACTGAGGCTCTTGCAAGTATGGCCCGGAGCATGTCAGCCTATAATTTTTTGGTGGAAAGTGGCTATAATTCATCTCCCAAGATACAGACTTGCCACCTGTGCTCTCCTCTAATTATCTTTGATCAGGCTTATGCAGTAGGAGGTTCTGTTGCAGCAGCTGTGATTGGGCCCAGGGCATAGCTAAGTCTATAATTACTAACTAGTTAAAGTGGATAGTTTCTGGAATTTAGCAGCCATTTGTGTAAACTGCCTCAATATTTTTAGACTGTAAACTTGTCCTTTTATACCTCTATGGGAACTCAGAGATGAACAAGAAATAGTTAAGGAAAAGCAAATTTGTCAGTGAATTAACAAATGTGCAAAATGAAGACAGCTAGCCACAGGCAAGAAAAATGAGTCTGCATTGTATACAGAAGTTATACATTCACTCAATAACCTTTCATGAGGTAGAAATATATGCTTTTAAGGGTACTTTCAATTTTGGAATGCCAAAATTTTAAAATATCTTCCACCAATTGACCACTGAGAATATTAGGGGAAGGATAGATATCAGAAAACCTGGATTTAAATCCCAACCCTGCCACTTATTTTCTAGCTGTGTGATGTTAGGGGAAATCATTTAACCTCCCTGATCCTCAGATTTCTCATTTATAAAAAACTTCCCAACTATACCATAGGGCTGTTGGGAAGATTAAATGAAATATCATAGAAAGAACACTTAGCACCATCCTTGGTACAGTAATGGCACTTAATAAATGATCGGTCATAATAATAATAATTTCTACTATTGAAGCAAATTTGTTTTCTGGGCCCTTTAGGAGAAAAGAGTGATTCCTTTGCCTATATCCCCTCTAATTCCTTCCCCCCAATTGCTAATTAGAATTACATGGCAGAGTTAATGAAGGGAACTCTTTCAGGCTGAAGTAAGTAAGCCATATTTCTCCTTGAGATTGAGAAAGGCTATTCCCAAATGGTGTGCTTTTCCCCCTCCCTTTATAATGCCCCTGAAATGGTACAGTTGATGAGGTTAAAGAAAATGGTACATAAACAACAAGCTAATTATTTCCAAAGGAAATGAATACTCATATAATTTAATGCAGGTGGTGCTTAATAAACAACCCTTTCACTGAGTAAACAAAAGGGGGAAACTGTGAGTAATTTAGAGACATCTAAGTGAAATCTCTTATGGTGCCTTATGCATCTATGTCTATAAGACTTATTTCTATCTGTTTTACTGCTCACCTCTCAGATATGTGCCATTGGAAGAGCGTGGCAACACAAACACATGAAAATATCCTTAATCAAGTGCATATGTGTAGATCCTACACTTTGCTTAGAGAGGTGGATAAAAAAGAATTGAAGTCACTTGTTTATACACTTGGGCAGCTGTGCTGTTGGACCAATGCCACCCTGATTCCCCACTGAAACAAAGGAAGCAAACTGTTTTCAAGAAAATAATGCCTAACACTTTGGCCAAGCAGTTATCTCCAAATGTTATCCTCCTTAAAGAACACTGTAATAATTACGAATATACGATTAAATGACATTTGGAAAGATTACCTGTGTGAGAGAGATATTTAACTTTTCTCATCTTAAGCCACAAGTACTGTGGTCATTTACTTGGGCTTTAAAGGGCAAAGCCTGACATTTGGCCTTCGGTGGATTTAACATGCCGCTTGTAAGCTTAAAGGTTTTGCCTGGTTAAATCAGGTTTTATCAGAGAGGCTATTTGCAACTTTATGCTCTGTCTCACGGAAACGTCAGTGCTTGCCTTTGCTCTGAACTGGGCATAGAAACTCAAGGTTTGTCCCTGAGTAGGTCTGAAAATAGAAGATCCTTGGCTTTAGGTCTATGTTCTTAACTTAGACCTAAAAGAACCTGTATGAAGCATTCATTTTCACTCAGGGTGCTATGAGGCTTTTGGATGACTGAACAACAACAGTCTTTTGGGGGAGACAAAATGCCCGTAAGTCTCTGGCACATTGTAAATTGCCAGTGTGTGTTCCTTTATTCTCTTCCTGATGGAAGAAAAACATATTTTGATAATAAGCTTGAGAAATACATTTTCTATGGATTTTGTGGAAATAACTATCTCATTCGGTATGGGAAGTTAAACCTCAGCTGGGCTTGCACTACAGCTTGGCAGGCTTCTTGTTGACTCCCTCGGGAATTTCTTAGAACAGTTGTTCTAAATCCAAACTGTTTCCACTGCTCTCAAGCCCCCAGTCCTACCCCAGCTGTCCCTCTTCTCAGAGATGACCTCACCACCTACTTCACTGCAAAGACTGTGGCCATGTAGCCTCCCTCATTCCCCTGCCTTCTTCACGCTGCATAATGCACGGCACTTTTGCCGGTACTTCTACCCACTACCCTTCTGTCTCAGAGAAAGCACTGTGTCTCTTTTTCTTTGACAAGGCTATGTCCTCTACGTGGACACTTGATCCCATTCCCTCTTCACTCCTGAGAGAAATAATTCCATAATCTATTTTTAATGGCTCCTTCCCCAACGTCTATATTCAGGGCTCTCCTTACTTTGACCCAAGTTACCATCCTATTTCTCACCTTCCTTCCACAAACCAAATTTCACATGGACTCCTTTCTCAGCATTAGGTCACTCCCTAACCCCTGCAAACTATCTTCCACCCTCCACTCTATTACACTCTATTCAAACTGCTGTCTCGAAAGTCAGCAATGACCTCATCATTGGATTAGGATTCAATAGCTTTTTCTTAGAATTCACCCAGCTTGACCTCACTGCAGCTTTTACCAGTGTTGACCACCTCATTCCTCTTACAAGTCTCTCCATGGCTTCCATGGAATTACCCTGATTTTTCTCCTACTTCTTTGCTTCTGGTTTGTCTCCTATGTTGGCTCTCCTTCCTCTATCTATCCCTGAAATGTTAGCATTCCCCATAGGTACTGCCCTCGACCCTCATCTTTTCTATACTCTCTCTTTCGATGAATATCTTCACCTTTTCTTTTAAGGAATTAATAAATTTTTGTCACTGTGTGTTGAATTAGGTATTTTGGGCGCTACTTTAGGTGGTCATTCTACATATTCAGTTACCTCTCTATGTGGATGACTACCAAGTCCCTCTCATTCATCCATGTATTCATCCATCAATTATTTGCTGAGGGCATGCCACATAAGTAGAGTGTACAATTTTTTATTCTTTTTTAATTTTTTGAGACAGAGTCTTACTCTGTCACCCTGGGTAGAGTGCAGTAGTGTCATCCTAGCTCACTGTCTCAAAGAAAGCACTGTGTCAATCTCAAACTCCTGGGTTCAAGCAATCCTCCTGCCTCAGCCTCCCGAGTAGCTGGGACTACAGGTGCACACCAAGAGGCCAGCTAATTTTTCTATTGTTTGTAGAGACAGGGTCTCGCTCTTCCTCAGGCTAGTCTGGAACTCCTGAGATCAAGCAATCCTCCCACCTCAGCCTCCCAGAGTTCTAGGTTTACAGGTGTGAGCCACTGCCCCCAGCCCAATTTATCATTCTAACTAGGACATTTTGAGCATGAAAGGAGGCACTATTATGACTTATGTGAGAATAACAAGCATAGATCTCAATTTTTCATGGATAAACTCAGACACATAGTAACCTTAAGTTTAATACTCTCCATGTGTTGTGAAGCTACAAAACTAAATTGTCAATTCATCCTGCCCTCAAAGAGCGTTTAGTCTAGTAGAGTGATAACACATGCTCATAGGCCGGGCACGGTGGCTAACACTTGTAATCCTAGCACTCTGGGAGGTCGAGGCAGGAAGATTGCTTGAGGTCAGGAGTTTGAGACCAGCCTGAACAAGAGTGAGACCTGTCTCTATTAAAAGTAGAAAAAATTAGCGGGGCATGGTGGCATGCACCTGTAATGCCAGCTACTCGGGAGGCTGAGGCAGGAGGATCACTTGAGCCCAGAAGTTGGGGGTTGCTGTGAGATAAGCTGACACCATGGCACTCTAGCCTGAGCAACAGAGCAAGACTATGTCTCAACAAATAAAATAAAAAAGATTAAATTAAGGAAATTAAAATAATTTAAAAAATTGCATGCTCATAAATTAATAGAATACTATTAGAAAGTGATAAATACTCTGAGAGAGGTGCAGATAAACTATACTGGGTTTTCAGGGTAAGAAGGAATTTATTTTCACCTTGAAGAATCAGGAAAAGCTTTGTAAAAGCAGCATTCAAGTAGCCCTTTGACACATGAAGATAGTGGTGGGTGGGAGTTTCAGGTGGAGGGAACAGTATGAGCAGGGCTCTACTCATGGTTCTTCAGTTTGCTTGCTGCAAAAGAGTGTCACGTGTAAGGGGCTACTGTTCATAGCGTGGACATCTTGATGAAAATGTTCGTATTTTGATGACTTTTTGGTTATTTCAAACATGGATGATTTGTATATATTTCACAAGAATTTTCTATTAGGTGGCAGGAGAATGACATTTTCTAACAACCAATACATTATAACAATTTTCAGACATATGGAAGTAAAGTGTCTTGAGGAAGAGACACCTTTTTCTACTTTGCACCAAGAATCCATATGGGCTGGTGATGATCCTGAGTATGTGCAAAAGCATAAAAGAGAAAATCATGGAACATAAATAGGACAAAAAGAGTACATCAGTCTGACTAAAGCATGGGTACAGGGAAGACACAACGAAAAAAAAAAAAAAACTGGAAAAGTAGATTGAGACCAGATTGTGGAGGGCCTTGTGCGTCAGCAAAAGAAAGTCAGACTCTAATCAATAGGCACAGGTCAAAATGGTTTTAAGGAGTTACTTTGAGAACGATGCATAAAACAGTTTTAAAAGGCAAGGACTGAAACCGAAGAGACCACTTAGAGAAGGCTATCGACCTTCTAGCGTAGGCCAATATTTCCTGAAGTGAACTTCGCAGAGATAACTTCATTTCTTCTGGGTGTTAGTAACACAGGACGACAGGAGAACAGAAGCAGAGAAAGTTGCCTGGTTTAATTCAGCTCTTCCATCTCTCCATAGCTCTCACTCTTCTACATCTCTATCTGGGAAGCCAGTGTTTCATATTCACATGCCCAAAATCCAACTCATCATCTTCCTCCTCAAAACTATTTCCTCTGTGGGCATAACCACAAAATAAGAATGGCTTAAATGAGATAGAATTTCAAAGACAGACAGCCCAGGACTAGTGTGGCAGCCCATGAAATCTTCAGGGACCCAGATTCCTTCTAGGTGTATACTCTGCCATTCCTAGGGTATGCATCTTTGTGGTCCAAGATGAATGCTGGTATTCCAGCCATTACATCCATGTTCCAGACAGTGTACTGGAGGAAGAAGTGAAAAAATGTGTGATCTCTACCTTTTAAAGGAGATTTTCTGAAAGTATTACATAACATGCCCACTTTTATTAACCGGAACTTAGTCATGTGGACATCTGTAAGGAAAGCTGAGAAATAGTCTTTCAGCTGAGTAACAAGGCATGTAGCTAAAAATCCAGTTTCTTTCACTAAGAAAAAAATGTAAGAATGGGTATTAGATATTGGGAGGTAACTGGCAGTGTCTGCCACAAATGGTGAAACCTTTAAGACTGAAAGGAAGAGCAAGGCAAAAAAGAAGGTGTCAAGAATGACAAGTTTTCCAGCCTGGGTGGTTGAGAGAAGAGTTTTTCTTTTATTTACAACTGTACCTAATCTCTCTAGAAAAGATTTATATATTTTAAAGAAGAGCTTTAAAATAATTTCTCCCCACTTGGAGCTACACAGAAGACACTATACTAATAAAGTCCCACTAGCAGGAGATTCGGTTATAGCTATGCATATAAATTAGAATTAGACAAGTGCCATTTGGAATCTTTGCTATTATAGACTGCATGAGCAAGAATCACAATCTACATCACCAGACTCTCACACAGATGTTATAATATAATAACTCTGTTTTATTATGATTATGCCTTGAAATTATATTTCCAAGGAGTTCAAATATATTACTGCTTCTTATAATTTTTAATCTAATATACAAGATAGGCATATAAGCTACATGGGAGACAAATAATTTGATATTCATTTTATTGGTAGGGTCAGGAATAAATTCATGCTTATGGTCATAGGATTTCTCAGATGGCAATTAAGCACCAAGTCCTCTTCTGAGCTTTCTAGCAAGCAAGCCTGTTTCTCCTAAGCAGGTTGGTTATTCTAGCCTTGCCTTCTGTTACCCCTGAAAAGGGGCCTCAGCATACACCATGAGCCAGGGACAGAATTGAGATTAGGCCTAAGATCCCTCAACATAACCAGTCAAGATCTACATAATCAAATACAATTATTCAAAATAAATTTCTTTCTTTTCCCAAATAGAACTTCCCATTTGCACAGACCGAGCATTCAAAAGTATATCCAAAAGATGCTGCTAGACTGTTCAAGACCCAGACCAAGAGGGATGACCACCATCTTGAAAAGGAACCTTCTCTACTCCAGACTTGATCAGTAGATATGGGGAGAGAAGAATAGAGAGTAAGAAAAGGACATGGAGTAGCCAAAAAAGGGGCTTATTTTTTGTTTTGCTTTGCTTTGCTTTGGTTTTGGATTTTTTAAAAATGTACTGACTAAACAATCTCTTAATGAGACAGGTCAGTATTTACAGTCCTATGAACCCTGTTTAACCTTTCTGTGCCTCATCTGTTAAGCATCTTGGCCAAGATCACATACCAAATCAGTGACACAGTCATCATGAGGCCTCAAGCGCCTGGTTCCCAGTTTCATATTTTAAAGAAGCCAAGTGTCAGGAGAAAGGGAAAAATTGGGTCAGAGAAACAAAATTGGCCTGAAAAAATCTGTGTTTCAAAATAAAGCCAATTACACAGAGACATGACATTTTTCATCTAAACAGAAAAATAAGTTGAGGCCCTAACATCTTTCTTTTCTGATAGATAAACAGAGGCACTTTTCAATGATGAAAAGGGCAAAATGATAAATCTACCATCACTCTCAATACTTTCATCTAATGAAGCTCCATTTCTTGTAAAAAATTTTTGTAGAGTTAGAGAAACAAACAAGTTAAGCAATTGGCTAAAACAACAGAGCTATAAAAATCCAACTGAATAACAAAGGTGTGTATGCTGAGCAAGACATGCCTAACACCAAAGACAGATTTTAAAAGTATTAGTTGGTAGTGTCTGTCCTTTAGATTCCTGATCATCTAAATTGTTTTCCACCAATTTCTTCTCTCCTCTCCTTTAGGAATCTCCTTAGATTTCTAAATTTGTACTCCAGCTTTGATAGCTGCCTCTAATCCTATCAATCATGGTACCTCATTTATAATTATTTTATCCTTGGCTTTCTGACCCAAATATCAATTCTACTGGCTGATGGCTCCTTTGACTTTTTTGTTCTCTCTCTCTCTCTCTCTCTCTCTCTCTCTCTCTCTCCACACACACACGCACACACACACACGCACACACACACACACACCCCTCACAAACATACACACACACAGGAAGGGGAAACTCAGGTAGGTTTCCAGTGCTTTCCATCAGGTACCTGGGGAATATGGAAGAGGCCCAATTTTTCTTACTCCTGGGACTAAAGTGCTATGAGGAAAAATGTAGTGATGGAACCAAGTAGCTTCACCCTAGGGAAAACTGACTAAGGCCAAGGCAATGTTGCTAGTACAGCTGTGAGTGTGCCCACTTACCTGTGCTTCTGTCCACACGCGCACACACCAACCTCCTCCCACCACCGAAATCTAGGGGATGCCAGAAAACTTGCAAGTTTTCTCCTACAAGTATAGCTGCTCATTGTGACCAGGACTTACAACTGGCCTTGGAGAGGAGAGGGGAGGACTGAGCAGATGAGTATTCCTAGGTTCTCCCTAACCAAAGTGATTCGTCTACAACAAGCCCCAACCAGAGAACCTCTCCAGAGTACTGTGCAGTATCCTTGGCTGTTATGTATCATGGGTATAACATCACTGCTTGACAGGATATGGAGAATGCAGGATGGTGCTGATAAACCTATAACCCTGGAGTGTCACCTGTTAGGAATGGCCCAGTACTTTGGGAAAACAGAGGGGCCTACCTCTGGCCCATCAAGATCCTGACTGTCACTCCCCAGCCCTGACCCACACCAATAAGCCCAGACCAGGAACTTGAATACTGGCTTCCTACCCAACAACTCAGGGTCTATAGACCAAACCAACGTGGAACTTGTCAGGGCTCTCGCCCAGGTGATTCTGGGAATGCTCAGCCTTGCTCACCCTCAAAGGAGTGGATTCCTTTCTCTCTAAGCAATTGCTCAGAATTACCCACCACCACCAAGCTCATTGTTCTCAAATCAATCATTTCTGCTTGTTCTCATCACCTAGAACCTGGCTCCATAACCCAATGTCAATACCCATATGTGGCGCCCTCCCTTCAGTTTTGGGGACACTTTGGGTTCCCCTCCAAGACCAGGGGTTTGGATCTCATCCAGTTTTCAGCCTTGCTTATTTTGTTTGTTTGTTCTTCCAAAACTGAAGTAGAGTTACATTGTTTTAATTACAAAAGCACTATATGCTCACTGCAAAAATTTCAAAACCCCCACAAATCAGCCAACAGAAAACGGTATAAAGATGAAAAATATTATCCATGATACTACCACCCAGATGATGTCCTCCTCTGCTTCAGCTAAGAATTTCCTGATAAAGCCCTGAGAAACTTCACCCACCCAGGTTGTGCCAGCCTCTGATACCCCCTGCAATTAGATTTGGCCCAGTAGGCACACAATGAGAAGGTCCAGAACTTTGGTCATGAACAAGGTGAGAATATTTGAAATTCTCTCTCTCATTGTGAGCTGGCCACAAGGTGTATAAGTAGGTCCATCGTCCCCATCAGCATTTAAGGCCTAGAGCCATGTTAAACACCTGGGATAGACATCTGGGATATATAAGCAAATGACTTCAGGCATCTGACCTGGACCTCTCCAATCCTCCCCAGAGAGCAAGCACACTCAGGCATCAATTTGAGACCCTTAAGTATTAATAGTTTTGGGAAATTGAGATGTCGTCTGTGTGTGTGTGTGTGTGTGTGTGTGTATTAGGTATCCGTATGTAATATGCTTTATTATTCAACTCATTTTAGATTGTGTGATTTTTTTTAAAAAAAAGAATTTCTCCTGTTTCTGATTTGAATCTAAAAATCTTCAAATAGATGTTTTGATTTTTGTAGAAGCAATTACTTGTCTATCGCAAAATATTTAAAGTTAAAACTTTTTACAATTTTACTCTTTTAAAAAACAAGACTACTTTTAGTATACCAAAACAGCCATCAATTTTAAGTTGCTTTCATTACTCTCCCTCCATCTGCTCTGCTTAAAAAGTTGAATTTTAAATTGCTTGTGATTCTAAAGTAAGGGAAGAGCTCCACCCTATGTTAATGTGTTGAAGTGCACCAAAGAAAATGCCACCAAGTATACTCTCTGAACCCAATTTTCTGTCTTTCCTCTCTCTGTCTCTCATTCCACCTAGAAGATATTTATAATTGGCATCCTAGAAGCTCATAGGGGAAAGGGATTAAAAAAACTTCAAACCATGTCCTCCAACAGACTATAAATCCTTTTCCATAATATGTTCAAAATGCCAAAATGGACAAAGTTGTGTTAAGATTAAGCAAAACCTTTCACGTGGTTACTGGGCTTGGTACTGGATAAGAAGCTGCATCTGATCCAGTAAAACAACTGGAGACTTTTTAACTTGATACCAAGCATAATAATAACAATAGCTAATGGTTGCTGAGTACATATGTAACAGTCTCCCCATATGATACATATATATATATGTGTGTGTATATATATATGTATATATAATTTAATGCTCACACAACCCTATAAGGTAGGTACTATTATAAGATCCACTTTACAGATTAAGAAACTAAGCCCTGTAGAAAATAATAAATTGTTCAATGTCACACAGCTAATAAGCGGTAAAGCCAGGAGTTGAAGCCAGCTATCCTAGGCTCGCCATACTGCCTCTCTATAGCTCAAATGTGATATGGTCTCTCTCAAAATAAACAACTAGAAGCCATGATCTTGTCCACATTCTTTCTCAAAATAGCCAAAAACAAGACAAAACCCCTGGTTCTTTTTTTATTGCTCTTATGGCCGTCACAGATTTGTAACACTTTGGCTTACCTCCCATAGCCTTTCCCTACTCTGACAATGATTGTTTGTGAGTTTGAGTAAAAAAATCTTGTTGCTGAAAGCCTAGGTTGTGTGTCCCTCCACCATTTATCTTGTGCCTTTTTCCCTTTCAACTCCCCTACCCTGTCTCAGCCCCCTCAAACATCATTCATTTAAAATCATGTTGAGGCCGGGTGTGGTGGCTCACACCCGTAATCCTAGCACTCTGGGAGGCCGAGGCGGGAGGATCGTTTGAGCTCAGGAGTTTGAGACCAGCCTCAGCAAGAGCGAGACCCCGTTTCTACTAAAAATAGAAAGAAATTAGCCAGACAACTAAAAATATATAATATAAATTAGCCGGGCATGGTGGTGCATGCCTGTAGTCCCGGCTACTCGGGAGGCTGAGGCAGAAGGATTGCTTGAGCCCAGGAGTTTGAGGTTGCTGTGAGCTAGGCTGATGGCACAACACTCTAGCCAGGGCAACAGAGTGAGACTCTGTCTCAAAAAAAATAAATAAATAAAATCATGTTTAAAATGACACATTATTTTAAATCTACCAATCTTAATACAACCAAAATCAGAATTTTTCCTAAAACATTTATTTCTACATTTGGTCTCCTGTGCTGTTTTCTTAATTTAGTTATATACACACACACACACACACAACATTTACAGCAAGTACTAGTTCTCATGGAAAATCTTAAATGGTATTTTCCAGTACTTTCAAAATTGCTACCGAAGCCATATTCCATTAAGGGGAAAAAAAATCTCTTTCTCATTCATTCATCCAACAAAAATGTATTTAACTTTTACTACTCCTAGGCTCTGGGGACTCAACAATGAAGAAGCCAAATATGTTCCCCTCTGTGATGGAACTTACAGTTCTGAATATTATTCAAGATATATAAGGAAGGAGATAAGGAAGGAGATGATTCTGATCTAGGGATGCATTCTAGATATATATTTTAAATGTACTACCTTCTAACTACACTTAGCATGCATACCATCCAGCTAGGTGACAAAAAAGGAAATTTACAATCTCTGTAACTCTACTGGCAGGAAGTAAAACCCATGAATGTTCCAATAGGGAGAAAACAGGATTGTATTCTATATTCAAAAATTACCAGATGACGATTTTCTCAAACTGCCAAAACAAGGAAATTAGAGAGGCCTAGGGCTTCCCTGGAAGCCACCCTGCCATGGCATTTTGCCTTTTGAATTTGGAATTCCTTGCTAAGCTAGAGGCAATCTGGAAGTAGCTCAGCCTGACCCAAATGAGAACCTTGGGTAAATTCCTCTTTGTTATTTTATGCCTGTGATCCTTGGGCATCACCCAAATTGAACACTCTGGCTACATCAATAATCCAATTTTCTCGATGCCACTCCTTTCTACCTCCCTTCTCTAACCAATTTTTTGTTGCTCCTCTCTCTCCCAACATTTCCACTGCACTGTCTGGAACTCATTCCTTGATTAAAAACAAGTCTACTTTTAAGTTGGCCACCTTTTCCCTCCATGATCACTCCATCTCCTGTTGCTAATTGAAAGCTGACTCTCTGCCCTACAACCCCATGTCCTGTAGAGCTATCTCAAGGCTGCTCTTTCTTGCCCACTGTGCATACTGGGCCGGGGTGAGGGTTAGGGAGAGCTGTGTTACTATTCTCCTTACTCCTCCATTGCATTTTCTTATCAATCTTTTTTTTTAGTATTTTTTAATTTTTATTATTTTTTTTTAGAGACAGGGTCTTGCTGTGTTGCCCAGGCTGGTCTTGAACTCCTGGCCTCAAGTGATCCTCCTGCCTTGGCCTCCCAAAGTGCTGGGATAATAGGTGTGAGCCACCACGCCTGGCCTCCGTTGCGTTTTCTGTACCAAATGTAGGTAAACTTTTCTTTAAAGTACCAGATAGTAAATATTTTAGGCTTTATGGGACATACTGCCTATGTTGCAACTACCCAACCCTACCATTAAAGCTTGACAGCAGCCATAGACAATATGTAAACAAATAAGCATGGCTGTGTTCCAATAAAATTTTATTTTCGAAAGCAGGCAGCAAGACCACATTTGACCCACAGGTACTTTGCAGACCTCTACTCTAAGCTATTAATCTTTCATGCTCATGCAAAAAAAAAAAAAAATCTCAGCCGGGCGCGTAAGTAGCTGATATGCAGTGTGAAAGCCCTTGACTTCCTTTCACTCTGCAAACTCTCCTTTCACTCCTGCAAATACTCTTTCTTTTGGTCAGAGGAAGGGATACCCCTTTTCTTGTTTAGGGTTAACGTCAATACCTCCACCGCACCCTCTTCCCTTCCCACTCCTGTCTATATTCTCAATTTCAATCCCTCCCACTTCCCCCAGGATCTTTTACGTTCAACTTCTCCCACTCTCCTGATCCTTTCCCCTCTACCTATATGTCTGCCCAGGTCCTTCCTTTTCTTGAAATATCTTTCCTTTACTTTGCACAGCTTCTAGATACTTCCTTTTCTCTTCCCTTTCCTTCTCAACAAAATATCTTAAAGGAGTGATCCAGGCTTACCATGTCTACTTTAGAACAATATAAACAGATCTTATCACTCTACTGAAACACCTTTGCTGAGGCCACCACTGACCTCCATATGGCCAAGTCCAATAGATACATTTCTGTCCATATCTATCTTGGTTTCTCTGCAGCATTTGGTCCTGTTGACTGCTCCATTCTTACTGAAACTCTTTCTCAATTCGGTTATGTGATCCCATTATTTGATGCATCTCCTAATTCCTTTGCTGGCCTCTTTTCTCTCAGCCTCTATCCAGTCCTTAAGTGTTGGAGTTCCCCAGAGTTATTTCCTCAGCCCCCTTCTCCTTTCACTCCACACCCCGCCCCTGGATTTCAAGTATCACTATGTGCTGATGACTCCCAGATTTTTATCTCCAGCCAGGACTCTTCGTCAGCGCTCATCTTCAAACACATATATCCAGCTGCATAATGGGCATTTCCAGCAGGCACTTCAAACTCAACATATTACAACCTAAACTCATTATCTTCCCAACAACCTGCATCCCAGTCTTGCCCATAAAACTTATCTGCAGATAATGCCTGTTCTCATCATTACACTTTATATTTTATTCAACATTTAATAGTTAAGTGTTCTAGATGCTTGCTCTGGTCTCTCTGTCTCATCATATCCCAGCACTTGATATTTGGTCCTGTTGCCTTCTGTTCTGGCTGCCCTTTAAACTTTTCCACTGGGGAAGAATTTGGGCTCTGGGAACCAGAATTTTTCATACAAAAAATCTTGGACTCCTTCTGGCACCACTAAAGTCAGCTGAAGCATCCGGGCCAGAGTATAGCTAAAGTCTAAAGGAGTACACCCTCCACATTGTCCAGCACAGGGCATAGAGGGACATGGAGGAGGGGGTGGAGACAAGGAGGAGAAGTAGTGATCTGCCCATTGTGCCTCCTTTAACAAGCTAGACCTATTCCCACTAACAGGCACTAGAGGCACTACATAAAATGCATAGCCAATAACCTCTAGCATACTCAGTTCAAAGACTAAGTCCTGAACTTCTCAACCTGACATAGACCTTCCACCCACCTCTTCTATCTCTCATAAGTCTTCCATACACAGACTCCAAACAGTCTTTCTCCACATTATGTCCTGGGACTGCATACAGACAGTTGAATCCCAGGTCATGGTTTTGGCTCTTTCCACTTAAAACTCTGCTTCTGGTCCCAGCAATGTTATGACCTAGCTGCCTTGGCCCAATGGTTGAGACTCAAGAACAAGTTGGGGAAATGGTTGGTTAGGCAAGGTTATGAAGGGCCTTGAGTATCAGATTGACAACCGTGGATTTAATCCTATAGGAAGTGGGGAGTCTATGAAGTTTCTAAGCAGGAAAGCAAGATGATGAAAACAAAAGCCATGTTTTAGAATCTGATAGAGTAGTAAAAGTAGTTGTAGTGAAGATTGACTAAAAAGGAAGACTGGAAGCAAGGAAACTTATTAGAAACCTAATTCAGGAATGAGGTAATCAGCCTAGCCCAGTCAACCACACCTGCCTCATTTCTTCAAGCTTAATCCTTTGTCAAACAGACCATGAAATATAAATGGGGACCCTTCAGCCAGCATTGGAGGACAGATGGCCATATTTGGAACAAATTCAGAACATTACATAACCAGTAAATGAAATTGATATCACTGCATATCACTCTTTGGATGGCTGAAATTTTTAAAGAGAGGTCCTTTGCCACTTCAACATAAATAACTAAAGTGCCTCTTTTGCTTTGAGCATTAAAATTTGAGGCCATTTACTAGGGAACTGCCAATAATAGGGGATGATTCTTTCCTGGATTGTCTACGACTAACTTTGCAAATTGCCCTTCATTAGGCTCTCGTTTTAGAATTGTATTACAGGATTTAAAAAATAATGTCTCTGGGCTGGGTGTGGTGGCTCAGGCCTGTTCCCAGCATTTTGGGAGGCCAAGGCAGAAGGATTGCTTGAGGCCAGGAGTTTGATACCAGCCTGGACAACACAGCAAGACCCTATCTCTACAAAAAATAAGAAAAATTAGCCAGGTGCAGTGGCGTACACCCGTAGTCACAGCAACTCAGGACTGAGTAGTTGAGGCAGGAGTTTGAGCCTAGGAATTTGAGGCTGCAGTGAGCTATGATTGTGCCACTGCACTCCACTCTGGGCAACAGACCAAGACCCTGCCTCTAAATAAATAAATAATATTTTTAATCTCTCTAATGGTTCACAGGTGTAGCCTTGAAAACAAGGCATTAATTAGTTAGACTTCCAGATCTAGGAAAAAAAACTGATGTAGCAATGTTTATAATGATCTTTGGCCAATCAATTCCAGCTTTATTTATTCATACAAGGAAAGAAGCTGTACTCATTTGTCCCTATATATAGCTGACTTCTGATTTGAGTTTGACCATCAATGGCTCATAGCTACTGTAATCAAGATCTAAAATATAGAGTTGAAAAGAAATAGTGGTAGACAATCTTATAGCCAAAGATTATAAGCTTTTATTTTATTTTATTTTATTTTATTTTATTTTATTATTTATTTTAGAGACAGCATCTTGCTCTGTCACCTAGGCTGGAGTGCAATGGTATAATCATAGCTCATTGCTATTTTATTTTATTTTATTATTTATTTTAGAGACAGCATCTTGCTCTGTCACCTAGGCTGGAGTGCAATGGTATAATCATAGCTCATTGCAGCCACAAACTCCTGGGTTCATAAGCTTTTATTTTAATAGTAATTAGGAAACTGATTTGAAAAAACTAATAAGACTAAGAAGATAATTAGATTTAGGAAAAATACCCATAATTCACCAAAACAAAATGTTTTTAATAAAGGCATGGGAATATATTATTTACCTGAGCTATAATATATATACTATACATGGTATCTAAAAGTCTCAGAGATATTTTATATAATCTATAATAAATTACTATGAGATTCAGTTTAATAACACCATCTAGATATAGTTAGAAATAAAGTTCAATCTGAATTTTTAAAAATAAGATCAGCTAGCACATTTCTCTTGATCACTAGACTTCAAAATTGAATAAGGCTATGCTCAATCCAACAACACAGGATCATAATCAAACACCATTTAAAATAAAGAGTTATAAAAATGGAGTATTTGTATCGTTTAATTCTAAGTCTTGGTCAGGAAATCATTTAAATTATTGGGAAATTGAAGAGCAAGTCAAAATCAAAAGCATGCCCTATGATCTTTTTGTCCATACTAATGCATATTATTATCTATTTTAACTTTCTTCTTAAAGGGAACATTGAGCCCGAGTGCACCTGTTTCCTTTAAAGAACAAGGCAAGGATGTTTCCTCTCACCACTCCTTTTCTACATTATTCTGGCAGTCCTAGCTAATGCAATAGAACATGAAAAAGAAATAAAATATATACAGATGTGGAAGGAAGGAACAAAAATGTCTTTGTTCGCAGGTGACATGATTGTCTATATAAAATATCCAAAGAATTGACAGAAAAAAAAATCTCCTGGAACTAAAAAGCGATTATAACAACGTTGTAGGATACAGGCAGACATACAAAATCAATCACTTTCCTAGATACTATTTTTAAATGCATTTATTTATTTATTTATTTTTTTTGAGACATGGTCTTGCTCTGTTGCCCAGGCTAGAGTACGGTGGCGTCATCGTAGCTCACTGCAACCTCAAACTCCTGGGCTCAAGTGATCCTCCCACCTCAGCCTCCTGAGTAGCTGGGACTACAGACGGGAGCCACCACACCAAGCTAATTTTTCTATTTTTAGTAGAAATGGGGTCTCACTCTTGCTCAGGGTGGTCTTGAACTCCCGAGCTCAAGTGATCCTCCCCCATCTCGGCCTCCCAGAGTGCTAGGATTACAGGCGTGAGCCAACATGCCCGGCCTCCTGTATACTATTAACGAGCAAGTAGAATTTGAAATTTAAA
This sequence comes from Propithecus coquereli, assembly GCF_000956105.1. Lineage (NCBI taxonomy): Eukaryota > Metazoa > Chordata > Mammalia > Primates > Indriidae > Propithecus > Propithecus coquereli. The sequence goes on along the minus strand of NW_012149975.1, from coordinate 1,233,841 downwards.
ACACAATATCATTTACATTAGCACACCCAAAAAATGAAATATGTATAAATCTAACAAAATATGCACATGATCTATGTGAAGATAAGAAGTACTAAATAAATGGAGAGATATTCCATGTCCATGGATAGGAAGACTTAATGTTGTCAAGACGTCAGTTCTTCCCAACCTGATCTATAGATTCAAAGCAATCCCAATCAAAATCCCAGCAAGTTGTTTTGTAGATATTGACAAAATGATTCTAAAGTTTATATGGAGAGGCAAAAGACTCAGAATAGCAAGCACAATATTGAAGGGGAAGAACAAAGTTAAAGGACTGACACTACTCAACTTCAAGATTTACTATATAGGCTACAGTAGTCAAGATAGTGCGGTATTGGCATAAGCATAAACAAATAGATCAATGGGACAGAACAAGAGAGCTCAGAAATAGACCCACATAAATATAATCAAGTGATCTTTGATAAAGGAGCAAAGGCAATACGAGGAGAAAAAATAGTCTTCTCAACAAATAATGCTGGAACAACTGGACATCCACATAAAAAAAAGGAAGAAGAATCTAGATAGTCCTTACACCCTTCATAAAAATTAACTCGAAATAGATCATAGACCTAAATACAGAAACTATTAATATAAAACTCCTGGAAGATAACATAGGAGAAAATCTGGATGACCTTGGGTATGGCAATGACTTTTTAGATACAATGCCAAAGATACAATTGATGAAAGAAATAATTGATAATGTATGCTTCATTAAAATTAAAAACTTCCACTCTGCAAAAGGAACCGTCAAGAGAATAAGAATACAAGCCACAGACTGGAGAAAATATTTGCAAAAGACACATCTGATAAAGGACTATTATTCAAAATGTACACAGAACTCTTAAAACTCAACAATAAGAAAACAAACAATCCAGTTAATAAATGGGCAAAAAATTTGAAAAGACACCTCACCAAACAAGATATACAGATGGCAAATAAGCATATGAAAATATATTCAACATCACATGCCATTAGAGAATTGCAAATTAAAACAACATGAGATACTACTACACACGTCTTAGAATGCCAAAATACAAAACACTGACAAAAACAAATGCTGATGAGGACATGGAGCAATAACAACTCTCATCCTTTGCTGGTGGGAATGAAAAATGCAACAGCCACTTTAGAAGACAGTTTTGGGCTGGGTGTGGTGGCTCACACCTGTAATCCTAGCACTCTGGGAGGCCAAGGCAGGAGGATTGCTTGAGGTCAGGAGTTCAAGACCAGCCTGAGCAAGAGCAAGAATCCATCTCTACTGAAAATTAAAAAATTAGCCGGGCATAGTGGTGTGTGCCTGTAATCCCAGCTACTCGGGGGGCTGAGGCAGGAGAATCACTTGAGCCCAGGAGTTTGAGGTTGCTGTGAGCTAGGCCGATGCCACAGCACTCTAGCCCAGGTGACAGAGTGAGACTCCATCTCAAAAAAAAAAAAAAAGACAGTTTGGCAGAAGTTTCTTACAAAACTAAACATATTCTTATCAAATGATCCAGCAATCATGTTCCTTGGTATTTACCCAAAGGAGAAGAAAACTTATGTCTACACAAATACTTGTGCATGGATGGTTATAGCAGCTTTATTCATAACTGCCACAACTTGGAAGTAACCAAGATGCCCTTCAGTAAGTGAGTTCCAGACAACGGAACATTATTCAGTACTAAAAAGAGATGAGCTGTCAAGCCATAAGAAGATATGAAGGAACCATAAATGCATATTACTAAGTGAAAAAAGCCAATCTGAAAAGGCTGTATATTGTATTCTTCCAATGACATAACATTCTGGAAAAGGCAAAACTATGGATACAGCAAAAAGATCAGCGATTTCCAGGGGTGGGGGGCATGAACAGCCAAGTACAGAGGATTTTTAGGGCAGTACAGCTATTCTTTATGATATTATAATTGTGGGTACATGTCATTATATTTATCAAGACCCACAGACTGTACAGCACCAGGAGTGAACCCTAATATAAATTATGGACTTTAGGTGATGATGATATGTCAATTTAGGGTCATGAATTATAAAAAATGTACCACTGTAGTGGGGGATGTTGACAATGAGGGAGGCTTAGCATGTGTGGTAAAACAGTTGAAATAACACTGACAATATAGAGGAAATATTAAATGGTTAAAGCATGCTAAGATCCTTGTGAGTGTAAGCAGAAGGATAGAATGACTGAATAACTTGCTGGATTTATTAGAAAAATTATATTTAAGTATCATAAAATGTTAAGGGAAACCTTAAAATAATAAAATTACAATATATATTAATAGCTTCTAAACCAGTTGAAGAAATGAAGGGAATATGGAAAGCTTTATTAATACAACAGAAAGTTGGGGAGGAAAAAGAAGGGGGAATTAAGAAAAACAGTTAGTAAACAAAACCTAACTGGCCAGGTGCGGTGGCTCACGCCTGTAATCCTAGCTCTCTGGGAGGCCGAGGCGGGCGGATTGTTTGAGCTCGGGAGTTTGAAACCAGCCTGAGCAAGAGCGAGACCCCGTCTCTACTAAAATTAGAGGGGAAACTGATTGGACAACTAAAAATATCTAGAAAAAATTAGCCGGGCATGGTGGCGCATGCCTGTAGTCCCAGC
>NW_012149975.1:1215761-1230252 GCF_000956105.1 Propithecus coquereli | reverse complement strand
AAAAAAAAAAAAAAAAGCAACAAATGCTGGAGAGGATGTGAAAAAAAGGAAACTTTTATACACTGTTGGTGGGAATGTAAATTTATACTGCCATTATGGAAAATAGTATGGAGGTTCCTCAAAAAACTAAAAATTGAGTTACCACTACTGGGTATTTATCCAAAGGAAAAGAAATTAGTATAGCAAAAAGATACCTACTCCCCCATATTTATTGCAGCCCTATTCACAATAGCCAAGATATGGAATCAATCTATGTATCCATCATGATGTATGGATAAAAAAAATGTGGTACATATACACAATGGAATACTATTCAGCCATTAAAAAGAATGAAATTCTGTCATTCATAGCACATGGATGAGCCTGGAGGACATTATGTTAAGGGAAATATGTCAGGCACATACAGATAAATATAGCATAATCTCATTCATATGTAGAAGCTAAAAAACAGTTGAGCTCATAGAAAAAGAGAGTAGAATTGTTGTTAGAGGCTAGGAAGGGTAGTGGGGACAGGAGGATAAGGAGAATTTGGTTAACAGATACAAAGTTACAGCTGGATGGGAGGAATATGTTCTATGGTTTTATAGCACTGTAAGGCGACTATAGTTAACAATTGATTGTATATTTTTAAATAGCTAGAAGAGAGGATTTTTCCCAGCACAAAGAAATGATAAATGTTTGAGATGATGGATATGCTAATTATCCTGATTCAGTCATTACACATTGCATGCATGTATCAAAATATCATCCTGTATCCTATAAATATGTACAATTATTACTTGTCAACTAAAAATAAAAGCAAAATAGCTAGAAGAGAATTGCAATGTTCCCAACACAAAGAAAAAATAAATGTTTGAGGTGATGGATATGCTAATTACCCTGATTTGATCATTATACATTGTATAAAAGTATCAAAATATCACATGTACTCTCAGAGTATGTACATTGTTATATATCAATTTTAAAAGTTAAATAAATAAAACACATTAGGCAAAAATAAATAAGTAAATAAGGAAAAAAAACCACTTAAAGCCCACAATACTACTTACTGTTTATAGATAGCTAAATAATAAACACAAAATCTGTGACAACAGTTATCTCAAGAAAGAAAGAAGAATGAGATCAAGGAAGGATATATAGAGGGTTGACTCTGTAAATTTTCATTCCTATTTTAAAAGTCTGTTTTTTTAAAACAATAAAACACGATGTTAAGATTTTGTAAAGGTGAATAGTGGGTATCCAGGCATTTGTTGTATTATTTTTTATTCTTGTCTCTATGCTTGAAATAATTCCTACTTTAAAAGCTAAAGTGAAAAGGAGAGGAGAGCAAAGCATTAAAAATCTTGTCTATGTATATATTTTAACGAATAATTAAAATAACACATATATGTTTGGATGAGCATACAAAAAAATGGCTAGACAATATACACTTTTTTTTTTACCATAAACTCAACCAAGTAGTATATACACTAAATCTTACCAGTGATTGTCTCTGAAGGATAAGATTGCAACCTACTTCCACTGTCTGTTATATATTGCTATTTTTATTTTGTTTTGTTTTATAATAAGCATGCATCACTGTGGTAAGCAGTAAAAATAATAAAGCTTTTCTTTAAGTAAGGACAATGAAAAAGAATGCAAGGCAGTTTGAACACAACTTTAGTCTTCATTAGGAAAACTCAAAGCAACAACAGTTATTCAAAAACAAAAAAGAAAACTATGGAAAAATGCAGTAACAACCACAGGGAGAATCTGAGGAGCAGTGAAGTCAGAGGCTAAGAAGGAAACTGTAAATGGCCAATTGCAGGAGGCACTGCCTGGTTGGGGACCTACAGATGGACAAGACACAGCTGTGGGGCGCTTCTAATAACTCATAGAACCTCCCCATGAACCAGTGTTGGCATGTCTGCCTTGGCAGAAGAAGAGAGCCAAGAGAGTTAGAGAAGACTTTTTCAGTGTCTATATTTTTCCCATCCATCCTTTCCCTCCGCAACCCCAGAGAATCTGGACACAACCAGGAAAGAGTTCAAGAACTGGAAGAAAAAATGAAAAGATCACCAAGTCCACCTTTCCATTGCAGAGATTTAGCCAGAACTGGGATGAGATGGATGAGATGAGAGATTAAAGCTGGTATACTGACCTGGACTCAACTGTTTTATTACCTGGAAATGATACTGAATGTGACATGAAAAGCTGTGGAGACTGCCTAAGATTTCACCCAAGGGAAGGGAAGAACAATTCAGCAGAATGAATTTAAAAAGATAGAAATGGGAAAGAATGAGGCGCTTTCTGCTTGGGAAAAAAAAAAAAAAGAAAGAAAGAAAAGTGACATACTTGAAAATACCATTTTCAAGCAAGTCCTCTCTGAATTTAGTGTTATGCTCTGTTATGTCAAAATGCTGGGATGAGGTATTAACAAATTGATGTAAAACACAGATATTTTCTCGTATTCTTGCTAAGCATTTCCATTATAGCAATGGGCAAAAGTGAAACAATGAAATGATACGACATAATTTTGATTAAAGGGATGCCTGTGCTATTCTATGGCAGCTGGCCTTGAAGATTAGGCCATTCTTTGGCTGTAATTGGATAATGCTGGCTTTGTTGATTTGAAGTAGAAGGCTAATCCAGGGAGTTTATAGTGACAACCAAACTGTTAGATTGCTGGCATGGTAACAGGAAAAGAGGAAAACAAAATTCAGTGATAGACTGGAACCGTCTTCTTGCCTGTGTCTCCTGCCAGTGGCAGGTATCATTTATTGTACATTGGATTGCAAGTATATATATGTTAATATTTTTAATAGAAATATTATGTATTCACAAATATAAAGATCATCTCATAGATCATGAATGAATATACAATAACATGCATGTTTTAAATGGAGGGCTAATTTCAAAACAGAAATCATAGTTCCAAGATGTAACCTTTGCGCTAAGTGAACACATTTTGAACAGAAATATATTGTACATAAGAGAGATACAGGATAATTACACTTTTTCAGTATTATGTGGAAATATCATGTGAACACGTTTTGTAAAATGTACCCATGAGTGGGTTCATTATCTTTAATGGGAAAGGAGAACCATAACTCATAATCCTATTGCTGAGATGGAAATGAGTCATATGCTAGCTGTTAGTAGAGAAGAAAAAAAACATTTGCATCAAGCAGTGCAATTTTAAATATATAGGTTTTTTTAACTTCAGTAGTGCATTTCTCACTATTTTTTTAAAAGCCTAATGGTCAAAGTTTAAAAGATCATTTTAGATCAGCATTTTCCAAAAAATGAATATAAAAAAATACCCAAAATTGGCCTCTCAAAAAGACAGGACAGAAGACGGTACTCCACAGACCTCTAAACCTCTTGATTCATCTAGAGGAAAACTAGTCTCTGCCAACATAGCTCTACCTTCTGCAGGAATTACCATCAGTTAAAACTGCTTGTGAAATTTGGCAGTATTTATTAAAAATTTAAATGTTCATAACTTCTGATATAGCTTTTTGGTTTATAGAAAATTATTCTACAGAATCCCATAACAGCACAAAGATGCATTCACATGGATATTCATTGCAGTATTGTTTGCAGTTTTTTGCAATAGCTAAAAGTAGGTGGCAATCCAAACATTTATCAATAGAGAATAAATTAAATCATCGTGTATGCATACAATGAAATGCAATATGTGTGTGTGTGTGTGTGTGTGTGTGTGTGTGTATACAGATATAGAGAGAGATTCATAGATACCAACCTGGAAAGATGTGCATGATATATTAAATGAAAAAAAGTATGCTGTGCAATGCTATGTTGAACATGATTCCATTTTCATTGTCAGTATCTGTAAGGAAGGAAAATTAGAGGAATAAGCTGTAAACTGTTACCAATTAAGGCTATGGAACACTTTGACTTTTCAACTTATGTATTTATTAATCTTGTATAATGTACACATATTAATTTTGTAATCAGAAAAAATTAAAAATTAGAACCCTGAACTGATGAGGCTGAGATTCTGTACACACATATATTCTATACATATATATACACATAGATTAATATGAGGTACACACACACATATACACACATATATACTTGCTTATCATTATGGTATTTACAACAGTTTGATATTGATGCATAAACAGACAGACATAGCAACAGAACAAAATTCAATTCAGAAATAGAGCCAAATATATATGGGACTTTAGTATAGGAATAAAAGCCATATTTCAAATCAGTGGGGGAAAAGGTTGTACTCTACAAATGATGCAGTGACAACTGACTAGACACAGGCTGGATACTTAACACATTCCTTACACCAAAATAAATTCCAGATGGGATTAAAGAATTTTTATGAAACTAAAATGTATTAGAAAAAAATTAGTTGGATATATTTATGATCTTGAGATAAGGAAGGTCCATTTAAACAAGATAGAAAATGAAAAAACCATAAGGACAATTTTGATACATTTGACTATATTAAAAATAAAAATTTTGTACAGGAAAAAAAAACTCCTTTCCTCAAAATAATTCTGGATGGATGAAAGATTTAAGCATTTTTTAAAAATCATATCAAATAACATGGGAGTTTTTTTAATTACCCCAAAGTGGAGAAGGCCTTTCAAAAGGACACAAAATCCAGAAGCCATAAAGAAAAGACTGACAAATTTTCGCACATAAAAACTTAGACAGTCTGCGTGGAAAAAACACTATAACCAAAGTCAAAAGACAAGCTGGGCGAGTATTGGCAATTCATATCACAAAGGCAGCACTAATTTCTTTAATATATAAAGAGCTCCTACAACTCAAAAAGAAAAAGACCAATAGACAAATAGGCCAAGGAAAGGGACTGACAGTTCATGGCAAAAAAAAAAAAAAAGGGAAATTGCTATTAGAATGTGAAAATTGCTGAAGCTCACTCATAATGAAAGAAACACACATTTACATACAATGAGATATCATTTTTACCTATCAAATTGTCAAAGATCCAAAAGTTTGATAACACTATTTTTTATGAAGGTATGGAAAAACAAGCACTTGCTTACATTTCTAGTGTAAGTTTAAATTGGCTTGACCAGCATGGAGATCAATTTAATAATATCTATCAAAATTTAGAATAATTGACCCAGCAATTATATATCAGGGAATTCATCCTAATGTTATACTCCCACATTTGCAAATGACATATGTATAAAGGTATTTATTGCAGCATTGTTTGCAATAGCAAGGGTTGGAAAAAAATGAATGTTCATCAAATAGGGGATAGTTAAATAAATGAAAGACTTATATGTTTGTGCAAGTCTCTAGAGGATACCTGAAAAATAGCCTATTTTAGAAGAAAGAAACTGAGGGACTGGAAATTTGTGATTAAAAAGAGATTTACTTTTCATTGTATCCTTTTTTTGATACTGCTTGAGTTTTTTACTATGTCCATAGTTTGCTTTTTCTTTAAGCTTTTTTTTTTCTTTGAGACAGGGTCTCACTCTGTTGCCCGGGATACAGTGCAGTGGCATGATCATAGCTCACTGCAACCTCACACTGCTGGGCTCAAGCGATCCTCCTGCCTCAGCCTCCTAAGTAGCTGGTACCACAGGTGCACATCACTGCACCCAGCTAATTTTTCTTATTTTTTGTAGAGACAGGGTCTCACTCTTGCTCAGGCTGGTCTCGAACTCCTGGCCACAAGCTATCCTCTGGCCTCGGCCTCCCAGAGTGCCAGGATTACAGGAGTGAGCCACCCCGCCTGGCCTAAACTGTTATTTTATTTATTTAATAAACACATAAAAATTAGTATTACTAAGTACTATTAATATCAACTTTCCAAATATTAACCCAGATATTTTTCATAACAACCCTGTGAAGTAGGCACTACTATCATGCCCAGTACACATATGATAAAACCCAGGCATACCAGGCTATGATATAATTTGTGTGGGCCCTGGTCACTTTGGCCTTTGTGGGACCCTTCCTCTATAAAAAATACTAAAAATTATATTTTACATCTTCTTTTGTATATAAAGACAAATATAATTTGGGCTAGATTCATTATTATATATCCATTTTTATATTCTTTTTTCCTCCTGATTTTAAAAGAAATTAAAGTTAAAACACTTTCACGAGCTCCTAAAATTAAAAATATTCACCCATATATATATGTATATATATACATATATATATATATATACGTATGTAACAGTCCTGGGACACTCTGCCTGGTGTGTCTAATGGTTAAGTCAGCTCTGCAGGCACAGAAATGTTAAGTAACTTGCCCAAAGTCACACAGACAGTCAAGTAGTAAAGCTGGGATTGAACTCAGATAGCATGGCTTCAGAATTTGTGATTTTAACCCCTATACTAGACAAAGCAAACCACAAGGGGAAAATGGTGTACATATTATGTGGTATTATTTTTAGAAAGAAAATTTATACACACACATATGCTTAATCTATGCCTAGACTATCTCTGGAGGAATTCACAAAACAAAAAAAAAATGTCTGGAGAAAGGAACTGGGAACCAGGGGCTTGGGAGACTTACTTTTCATTGTATGTTCCTTTGCAGTGGTATTTTTTTTCCATGAGCATAGATTTATAAATGAGGAAACCGAAGCTTAAACAGGGTTAAGTAACTTGCCCAAGGTTTCACAGGTAGTAAAGAAACCTCAAAGTTTACTCTGACATGAATAAAATATTTTGTTTGTTTTCTTGATGAACAATTGAGCAAGCAGCATATAATTCCAGTTTCTAAAAATTAAACTTTTATTTAAAGATAACTCAAGGTGATAGGGTTATAATCTTTCCCTATGTTGCACTTGCTAGGGTCTCGGGGAGCACTGCTCTTTACCACTTCCTCCACTTCCACGAATTAAAATACCTCCAGACTTCAACAGCTGCACATTAGAATCAATTATCTGGCTAGATCACTTATTACAGAATTGGAAGTTTACAAATACGAATAACTATTCAGCCAATCAATAATACATCCTTTTTCCTAGACTTTGTATAGACCCTGTATCGCTGTTAAATTTCATCATTTTAGTCCCTAGGACCTATCAGCCAGGCTCTTTTTTGTATCATGATTCCAGATCTAGTGAATTCATCTTTATGGCACCCTTAAATCTGGCAAGCATGCTTTCTGTGTTTCCATTCAAGTAATTGATGAGGATATTTAACACATTACAGTGCTTACGCAGAGCCCTTAGAGTAAGACTAGAGATCCCTTCAGGATCACAGTAATCCATCTTTTGGGGTAATGAGCTACCAATCCAACTAATTGGACCATCTATCATTCCACTCTCATCCCCTTTTCCCCCTTACCCCTGGGATATCTGGAGATCCAAATGCTTTACTACAAAGTGTCCATAGCATCCCCTTGCTCGCTATGCCGCTCAGAGCAGGTATTTTAAATTAATAAAGGATTGGTTTCTTAACTACATTCTGCAGGCAGGCTTCTGAATTTTACAACCTGGCCAATTCCCCAGAACTCAAACATGAACTATTTCAGAAAGACCATGATTCCCTCTCTCACCCTAATCTTTCATAATACATTTGTACAGGACATTTTAAAACACAGAGATATACAACCATTTCCCCCTGGAATCAACCCACTGCCACCCAAAATAACCAAGACAACTGAACACAGCAGCTGGCAAAAGGACAGAGGTCTCTAACCATGGAAGAAGAGAGCTAAATACATGCCACTGGGAATTACCAAAGAAGCACTCTCTATAACAACCCCTCACTCTATTTCTAGCTGCGACACACAAGTTACAGTCAAAGTGTTGGGAGGAGAACATATTTTCTGGTTTCCCCTCTAATCACATGCTATGGCATTGAATGTTTACATATGTAACCCTAACTTAACACAATTGCTACATTTCTGAAAAGTTTAAAGTAGAATTTACTGAACAAGGAATTCATTTATTTTTGTCATTGACTTGCCCTACCAAATTGGAGTCACATGGCCCTGGAAAGGATTTTGTTCCTTTGTTACTAAAAAAAAATTATACTTACAGATAGATGCAGCAGAATGTTCAATGACATATTTTAGTGGAAAAATCATGATGAACACTAAAGCAATAAATAACATGGTTTTACTCAAAATGTCACAGAAAAGAATGACTAAAATCAAAAACATAGTAGAATGTCAGAGATTCTGGCAATAGGATTACTTAGCTAATACTGCCTCACATATTGTTTCAGCATGAAAGCTCAGTTTTATACCATTTCTAATATTTCCCCCTCTTTTCGATTTACCATCCCCTTTTCAGACCTCTAAAACAGATGAAGTCTGTATGGTTTGTTACATGTATTTGTTTTGACAGGAGAAGATAATACATAAATTAGATCTGTTTAGATATCCAGTTGACTGGCAGTGGATTAATGTCAAAAAATGATTAGTAAACTAAATTGTGACTCTACTATTCCCAACCTAATGGTTAAAATGGTGGCATTGCTCTTATTAAGTTATTATGTTATTATGTTATTGTGTCACAATAGTGTTCGTTGAGATGACAAAATACTGGTCATAGTTAGATATTAATTGCTTGCCATTATTTATTCCAAGATACAGTAATAATAATAGCTAACTTTTATTGAGTATTAACTATATGCCAGACACTGTGTGAAGTGTTTTACACATATTATCACATTTAAAGCTGACAATAAACCTATGAAGTGGAAAGCATTGTTATTCACATTTTACAGCAGAAACAGGAACAGAGAAGCTAAGTAATTTGACCAAGATCACATAGCTAATAAATGGTTAAACATGATATGAAGTGAGAGTATCTAATTTCAGAACCTGAACTCAACCACTACTCTGGGAAAGGAATTTGGCATTTCTGTTGAGTACAGGGAGTAGATATAATAGCATTAACTTAGTTAAAACAATGAGGTTGCTGTTTATATCTTACTAAATAAGTGAATTTCTTGATTTCAGAGTTTCTCTAAATTAATCACAGTCAAATGAGAGACATCTAACTACTTAGGCTGGACTTTGTCAATATTCTCTGTATCTGTAAATGACTTTTAATTAGATTATAATTGAACCCTCCCCCCAACATAATAGTTTTAGTGCCTTTATGATAAGTGACCCCAGAATGCATTGCTACAGAGAAGGGCTAGGAAGAGAAATGGGAAAGGTTGTTTTACTGGCTTGGCAGAGGCATATGGCAGGAAAGGCCTAAGAGGTACACTTGCTAGGAGTACATTAAGCCAATGCTCTTAAGACTCAACTCTCTTTTGCATATAAATTATTAAAAATTCTCACACAGCTAGCAATAATAATCCTCATTCTATGCTATATTCAAGAGAACACAATTCCAACTAAATGTGTTAATATATCTAATCCTGATATTTCCGATATTGTTTTATAGTTGAGAAGCCATACTTAGAGACTAGAGATTCTAAAACAATAATCCTGATTCTTTTTTAAGTGATGTACTAATAAAAATATACTAACAAATTGAACAACTGCATTCTGACCTCCTCTGAATTACACACAGGTCCTTTCTTTTTCTTTTCTTTTTTTTTTTTTTTCATTTTCCCCAGTTTTAAAAATGATCACTCTTCCCTATATGGTCTATCAAAGTCTCTCTTGAATAACAATAGACTGATTATCACAAAACTAGTCCTACATCTTTTCCCCTAAACTATATGCAAATTACGTATTTTTCACTCTCATTTCAAAAGAAATAAATCTAGCTTCCATATGCCAAATCAGTTACTGCTTTTATGCTGTTTCTCTTGATTTAGGGGTGGCAACAATTATTATTATTTCTAGTATTAGTCATGGTCTTCCAGAGAATAGCAAGGCTATAATTCATGCTGTACTGCAATTGGTAAATGAGGCAAGTGAAAAACAGCAGAAGCCCATAATTTAAATCTTCTCTGGGTTCTTAATCGAAGACTCTGACATTTGAATTAGGATTAGTAATATATCGTTAAAATTATACCATGAAGCAAGCCTATATAAATTACTATGAAATCTAACTCTATCACCCAGAAACTCATAAATTAAGAATTGAGATTGAAATTCTACTTTTAATCCTTTGTATTAACCTTAATACTACAGCATATACCATGCTAAATAGATGTTTATTTTGTTTTCAGTTATATTAGCTGTTAACATAGATTTGGGCCTTTTGATCTAAAATAAAAGCCAATAATTTTCAGAAGACAATTTATACCTCCAAAAACATATTTTTTCCAGTTAATGAAATTTCAGAAACATTTTTATGTAATCAAAGCTATATTCTGTTAATTGTAAGCAATGGGAATTATACTCTATTTTCTCTTAGTTATGATTTAGGTTTAGACTCTTTTCTTTCCCATCTTCTCCTTTTTCCCTGTGATACCTATTTTCTAAGAGTCATGTATAAAGTGAAATTGTATGAGACTGAAATATTGCTAATAAACAGAATTACCAGCCTATTTCAGGTGATGCAGAGGGAGGTAGTCTTTGATTGTGTTTCCAAATTCTATATGAATGCCTGTCCCATTGGCATGGAAGTCAACATTTCCTTTTTCTTTCCTATATCACTGGGGCTCTCTTCTAGTTCTTATCCACCACTACATTCCCTACTATCTCTTCTACCCAGATCCAGCCCCATCTTGTCTAAATGCTGGCTCGCAAATGGAGACAGGAAAAAGAAAGGAATGCTACTGAAGAGAAAGGCAGGAACTAACATTCCTTCAACATCTTTTTCATGCTGGGCACTGAGCCAACCATTTTACACATGCCATCTCGTGTAATTCTATAATAGCCCTACAAAACGGAGCTATTATCTTCATCAGACAGATGATGAGACTGAGGTTAAAAGACCTTAAGAAATGTGCCCAACACTTACACAGCTGGCAAATGTCAAGAAGGGGATAAGGAAAATTGAAAAACTGAAGGGAAGGCAAATTCTGCCCACCTCACTGCTTACCACCTCTTTCTAGCCCTCAACCCCAGGGCTCATCTTCATGAGACCACGAGTGCCAGTTGCCACTAGCCTAATATTCTCAATGAGCCTTAAACTGTAATTCTTATTGTTATCTTAAATTTAACTCTTAAATGTTATTTATAATAATGTCATACACACAGGCTCAGAGACAAATGAAAGGATGGAAAGACCTTCGTACTTCACTTTCCGTGAATATAGAGGACTAGATAGCCTGAAAAATCTTCTGCTACAAAATAACTAGCAATTTTGTAGGTTTATTTTTAATCTTTTTGATGTATAGCATAACTCAGCCAGCAAGAGAGAAGAGGAAATCTCCAGAGATCCAAAAATGAAAAAGAAGCTGAGAGCAGAACAGTAATGGATCCTAATGCTTCAACAGCCTTGATGATTTTGCACTTGTCAGCAACCAATATTCAAAGAGATATTATCAGAAAATTTTCAGAAGTATAAAAGTTATAAATCCTCATATTCAGAAAACACAAATCCTAAGTAGGAGTTAAAAAAGAAAGACATTGCACATCTAAATACATTACTGTTAAATATCAAGACAAAAAAAAAATTTAAAGCACCCAGAGAAAAAACAGAGATTATCTAAAAAGAAAAAACAAGTAAACTGACAGCAGACATCTCCACAGCAACAATAAAAGACAGAAGACAATAAAATGATATCTTCAAAGTGCTGAGAGAAAATAATTGCCAACTTGGTATTATGAAACCAACAAAAATAGCTATCAAGAACAAGGGCAAAATAAAGATATCTTCAGACAAATGAAAACTAAAAGTTTTACCAACAGACCCTCACTAAAGGAAATTCTGATGAATATATTTCAGAAAGAAGAAAAATGAACCCAAAATGAAGGACTGAGATTCAAGAAGGAATGACTTGGAAGGAAATTAGAAAATACATGGTCAAAGCCAAACAATCATTGACTGTTGGAAACTGTAATAATGATGTGTAGGCCAGGCACAGTGGTGGACACTATAATACTAGCACTCTGGGAGGCTGAGATGGGAAGATTGCCTAAGCCCAGGAGTTCAAGACCAGCCTGATCAATAGTGAGATCCTGTCTATACAAAAAATGGAAAAATTAGCCAGGCGTGGTGGCACATGCCTGTAGTCCCACCTACTCGGGAAGCTGAGGCAGGAGAAATCACTTAAGCCCAGGAGTTTGAGATTGTGGTGAGCTATGATGACACTATTGCACTCTAGCCTGGGTGACACAGTGAGACTCTGTCTCAAATAATAATAATAATAATGATGATGTATAATTTGTATAAGGGGGAGGTATAATACTGGACAACAGCAACAAGTAAAATGGGAGGAGGTTGAGTGGGGTTAAAGCATTCTAAAGTTCTTGCTTTTTTTTAGAAGAGGATAGAGATGTTTTATTAGTAAAGAGATTCTATCAAGTATGCATGCTAAAAATTTAAGAGTAACAATAAAAGGAAAAATGCTTAAAAAATAAAACAAAACAGCCTTGATCAAGCCAAGGAAGACAGGAAAGGAGAAAAAGGGAAATGGGAAAAAATCAGAGCAAATAACATACAATAAGATAATGAAAATACATCCAAAAATATCAGTGAATACAATAAATGTAAATTAACTGTAAAATGGAGATTTTAAGGTTAACTTAAAATAAATCCAGGAAGATGAGTAGATAGACTTTTTTCCTATTCCTCTCACTAAATACAACTAAAAACATGGACATTATATATATAAAATAAATGTAAAAGGGCCCTGAAAGTTGGAGACAAGAAGGTAGAGGGGCTAGGGTCCTTGAGACCCAAGAAATGACATGATGGTAAGTTTCCTGGGTATACTTTTTTGCCTTATATATACCAGACTTGGAGCTGAAGAAGCTGGCAACCCAGAAATGACAATGGGTGCAGACATAAAAAGCCCTAACAAAAGACTGCTCTCTCTGTGCAAAGGTCTACAAAAAGGGCAGCCTTGTAGGACAGAAAATTTTTAGACAATAACTATTCTACTGCAGGCAAATACTACTGAAAAAACTGAGGCCCTATCTCCACTCCTGTCAACAAAGGCTAAGTGGGAAGCCTAGTCTTCTATCTTCTCTTCAGGCTATAACAAGGTGTCCCAATAACCTCTCCAGGGTGACAACAAAGAAGAATGAATTGGGATCCAGATTTTCATCTCCATGGGTGATAATGAGAGCTTCCCAAAAGGTGGAAGTAGAGACCACAATGGGAGCCTGACAGTAACAAGATTCCCCTCCTCCTCCCTGCTGGGATGGTGTCAGAGGAGACTTAGTAGAAAATGAGGACTTTTACCATTTCCTAGTGGTAATGAGGCCGCCCCACAATAGTGTCATTGGAGACCATGTGGAGAGCAGTCGGATAGGTATGAATGGAGGCCTAGGTGGGAGCTGGAACTCCTACTCCCACTGAGTATTAGCAAGGAGTAAACTCCCCCATGAGTGTCAACAGAGGCCAAGTGGGGAACCTGGACTCCTACAACACATCTAGCAGTAACAAGGCAGTGCCCCTCTTCCTCTGCCAGAGTGGTGTCAGAGGAAGCCACCTAAAACAGAAAGTTCAAATAAGAACTAGAGTCTCATAACATAATATCCAAAATGTTCAAGTATCAGTAAAAAAAACACTCCTTATACCAAGAGACAGGAAGATCTCAAGCTGAATTGAAAGTAGAATCACTATGCAAAAATTCTCAACAAAATCCTAGCAAACTGAATTCAGGTGCTTATCAAAAAAATAATCCATCACGACAAAGTGGGCTTTATCCCAGAGATGCAGGGATGGTTCAACATACACAAATCTATAAATGTAATTCACCACTTAAATAGAAGCAAAAACAAAGACCATATCATCCTCTCAACAGACGCAGAAAAAACATTTGACAAAATTCAACATCCTTTTATGATAAGAACGCTTAACAAAATAGGCATAAACAGGGCTTACCTAAAAATGACACAAGCCATATATGACAAACCCACAGCTAACATCATACTGAATGGGGAAAAACTGAAAGCATTCCCACTTAGAACTGGAACCAGACAAGGTTGCCCACTATCTCCACTTCTATTCAACATAGTGCTGGAAGTCCTTACTAGAGCAATTAGACAAGAGAGGGGAATTAAGGGTGTCCAAATGGGGGCAGAAGATACCAAACTCTCACTCTTTGCTGATGATATGATATTATATCTAGAAAACCTCAAGGATTCAACCAAGAGACTCCTAGAATTGATAAATGAATTCAGTAAAGTTTCAGGATACAAAATCAATACACACAAATCAGAGGCATTCCTATACGCCAATAACAGTCAAACTGAGAACCAAATCAAACATTTCACAATAGCAACAAAGAAAATAAAGTACCTAGGAATATATTTAACTAAGGAGGTAAAAGACCTCTACAGAGAGAACTATGAAACACTGAGGAAAGAAATAGCAGAGGATATAAACAGATAGAAAACCATACCATACTCGTGGGTCGGCAGAATCAACATTGTTAAAATGTCTGTACTACCCAAAGTGATTCACAGATTCAATGCAATCCCTATTAAAATACCAACATCATT
>NW_012149975.1:1201897-1213752 GCF_000956105.1 Propithecus coquereli | reverse complement strand
AGCTTATTTTTCTATTTTTTGTAGAGATGGGGTCTAGCTATGGTGCTTAAGCTCATATTGAACTCCTGGCCTCGCACAATCCTTCCACTTTGGCCTCTCAGTGTGCTAGGATTACAGGCGTGGGCCACTGTGCCTGGCCTTTCTTGATTCTATCTTATGGCACCTCCATTACAGTTTATTGGTATGGGAGTGCCTACACAGGCATGACTACTGTTCCTAGGACTCGACTCTAGAGATTGGTCACTTGCAGCCTGTGCTTGGTGTCCTCTCATTCCACTGTCACTTAGGAAGTAAACTGTCCCATGTCCCAGTAACTTTCCAGAACCTTCTCCAGGCCCCAGTTATACAAACCTTAATGCCGTGGCAAACTAAGGGATAATTTTTGCCCTCTTCCAACTTACTATGCCATTGTACCATTTTTAATCTCTTATATAGGTGGCATCATGTTGGAAGTGGTAGTTCTGTGGGGGAGCTTACCATTTTCCCAGTCTGTACCTGGGGATAGAACAAACTGGCTATAGTGCTCTAAGAATATCCCAGATTTACTTGGGACCACTCCCTTCTCCTTCCTAGGCAGCCTCCTCTAGGAACTAGAAAGGGCTATATTTTACTTCTTTTACCTATATGGACAAGATGAAATGCCTCCTCCTTCTCGAAGTGGTATTCACCTTCTCCATTCCCTGGGGACTTAATGATGGAAAGTTATCAGATTACCAAAAGAGGAAATACATTGGAAGGTATTTGAAAAAATATTATCCATGTCACACACATTTTAAGGCCTTAATACATATTACCAAACTACCCTACAAAATATAGTACCAATTTAACCTCCCAAGAGCAGTATATGAAATGTCCTTTCCCATTGTCCTTCAACAGCGAACAATAAACTTGGCCAACCTGTTTTGCAAAATCTTTTTATCTCAATCTTTTATTTTTCATTTCTTCAAATACTAGTGAAGTTGACACTTTTTGATAGGTTTATTTGTTTTGTGACTTTCTCATTCATGATCTTTGCTCATTATTCTATTGGTCTTTTTATATTTTTCTTATTGATTTATGAGAGCTCTATGTATAGTAAAAATATTAACCCAAGTTTGTCATTTGCCTTTTCATTTTATTTATGATATTTTTTGCTTTTCAAAATTTTAAAAATTTTTATGAAGTCAAATCTATCTTTTTTCCCCTTTTATGTTTTCTGTTTTTGCCTTCATGCTTAGAAGGGTCTTCTACACATTGATTATATCTACATGTTATTCTGCATTTTAATGTTTTTGTTTAAGTATTTAATATATTTAAAATTTATTTTGGTGCAAGATATGAGGTAAGACTCTTGTTCTGAAATTATTAACAAGTTGTCCTAATGTCCTGGTGCCTTTTTTAAAGAAGAAAAATATAGTGCTCTAAATTTTCCAGAACACTGTGGCCTCAATATAGTAACTGTAAGTGACTACCATAAACTTATTTTCTGATATTACACCAACTCTGAGGAAACTAAGTCTAACCAAAATTCAACCTCCTAGGCACATACTCATCTGGACTTAGGTGAGTGGTAAATATTAACAGAAAAGGTCCTTCCAGGACCCTTTGGAGAGGTAGAGTATCTGATAATGGCTTCTGCCCTGTGTCACACACCCTGACCAATCAAAGCGATTCCTCATAAACTCCTGGCTAGAATTTCTAGTCTTGAAAAACTTCTTGTGCCTCAACTGTCACAGTATGGTCCCTGAGCCAACCCAGAGATGTCTTTTAGAAAGCATAGAAGTACAAAGGACAAGTTCTCTTTGGCTGAGACATCTTCAAGATGCTAGACAAAGTATCAATTATCTTCAAGTGGAAATCCCCCTGAACTATTAAGAACATCAACCAATTAGTGGAGTTCCCCCAGTTTTCCACCCTAATAACCCCACTAACAGACCTTTTCAAGAAGAAGGAAGGCTTTTACCTAGTCCCTGGCTGCAGCCACAGTATGCCAGCAACTGAAGTCCCTTTTACTTTTGCCTTTATCCTTGCCTACCCTACGCTAACATGCTCCTAAGTTATTAAAACCAAACTCCGATTCTATGGAAAGAGTCATTTAATCCTATGTTTCCTCCAGAATATATTACCTTCCTCTTGCATCTACTTTTTAAGGAATCTGGCTTTGGTCAAGGTTAAGTACAGGGTGGAAACAGAAATTACTATCTTCTAGGTAGAGACATACTACTTCAAAGTTCTCAAGTCCCTGTGATTCTAAGGTCAGACACCATTGGCTAAAGTAACTAGGCAGATCAGAAAACACAGTTTTTAACAAATAGGGAAAGCAGTATTTATAGAGATATTTGAGTTTCACATCCAATATAGGTGAGATCACTAAGCAAGTACCCTATGACATAAGCCAAAATATCAGGAAGTCTCAGATACTGCCTACCCCAAGAGATGCCCTGGCCTAAAAAATTTTATCCATCTAGCATCATATGGAATTATAAATATAATTACAATAACACAGCAGGGAAAGAAAAGAAAACTAAGTAGAGCTATGCCTGGCTGGAGTCCAGGACTACCCAAGGAATCATTTATAGAGATGGAAAGCAAATGGGAGTGTAACAGAAGTAAGGGTCTGAAAAGGGCAAAATGTTTTATGAGTTGTCTCTTTAAAACCCCTCACCCTTTTTGAGGAATTAAAACATGCATTCCTGCCCAGAGCCAGTAATCAGAGGGGCAGAGGAGCAATCTTTGTTCTTTGTTTTAAACCACAAGAGATGGCTCAACAGAATTGTCCAGGCAAAGGACATGAGGTCATCTTCATCATAGATAAGGCCAACCAGGACCACCAACCACAGTTAAACAATAGCCTGAAGCTGAAAACCCCCATTTAAAACTCTATATTTCTGCTTATAGAGAGAATGATGGTTCTTTAAGACAAGAGTCTGCCATCCTCCTCATTTGCCCACAAATTAGTAAACTTCTCTGTCCTTCTCCTCAAACCATTCGTCCTCATTCTTCATTTGGCCACAGGGACAAGTACCAAACTTTCAGTAACAGGAGTATGGATAGTCTTTACAAAGGACCTTCCATTTGTCTAAGGGGAGAAGCCCACACATAAGTGATATACTTCTGCCACAAGCAACACCCACAGTCATCTGAAAAAGGGCTCTCCCTCCCACATACCCACACTTGTGAAACACACACCAAAATCAAGAATGCACTAATTCAACAAATACTGAACATCGTTCGTGTGCCATGCACCACGTGAGAGGGTGAGGATGCAATGATGAACCAAACAGTCATGGTTCCAGTTTTCACCAAATTTAGGGTATAGTGAGGGTAGACACATATTTATTACATACACATAATTACAATTAAGTTGATCACACTACTATGATTCAGAAAGTACAGGGTAGATCCAGAAGGCCCAAAGCGTTCCCCTACTTATTCTTAATTTCTAAAAACCCCTGGGAAATTGTCCTCATTGATAATATCATACAGCTCTCCCTAAAGTTACAATTCATCTTGCTGGCAGCAGAGTCATGGTCCTAAAACACAAATCTGGTGATAATACAGATTTATTTCAAATTTCTTGGTACCTACCAGATAAAGTTCAAGTTCCTTGATTAACTCGGCAATCAATATCCTTCACAATTTGGCCATATCCATTTTGTTTTCAGCTTCTGTCATTCTCCTCCAGGTCTCTCCCAATGGGCACCACGTTAAACTACTCCCAAAAGACACCATGTACTGTTTGGTTCCATACTAATCGTATTTCATTTTAAAAATTTGTCCATTAAAATCTATCCTCAGCTGGGCAGTGGCTCATGCCTGTAATCCTAGCACTCTGGGAGGCCAAGGTGGGAGGATCGATTGAGGTTAGCAGTTCGAGACCAGCCTGAGCAAGAGCAAGACCCCATCTCTACTAAAAAAAATAGAAAAAAAATTATCCAGGCAACTAAAAATAGAAAAACTTATCTGGGCGTGGTGGCACGTGCCTGTAGTCCCAGCTACTCGGGAGGCTGAGGCAGGAGGATGGCTTGAGCCCAGGAGTTTCAGGTTGCTGTGAGCTAGGCTGACACCACGGCACTCTAGCCTGGGCAACAGAGCGAGACTCCGTTTCAAAAAAAAAAAATCTATCCTCAACATAACTAACATGATGATTGCAAAATGCCCATCTGATCATGTAATTTCCCTCCTTAAAGCCCCTCAGTGGTTCCCCTTCACCCTTACAGGATGAAATTCAAATTTTATAACATGGCATATAAGGCTGCCCATGATCTAATCTCCTCTTACTTCTCTAATCTAATTCCTCACCACTCTCTGCCTTGCATTTCATGCTCTGCCAATTCAAACTGCTTGTAGTTCTCCACTTGCACCATGCTACTTCTCATCTCTGTCTTCACTGGTGTTCTTCCCTCTGAGAATGCCTCAGCCACACTCACCCCCTTCATCTGCCTAATTCCTACATATTCTTGAACACTCAGCTCAGATATCACCTCCAGGAAATTTTCCCTGGTACCTTCTCTGCAGAGGCTGGGCTAAGTATCTCTCATCCATCCTCCCACAATATAGAATGTAAAAGTTCTATCGGTTTTTAGTTCATCATGTTATAACTATATTTTTGTGTGCCAACGAACTCATTTGATTGGTAGCTCTCTAAAGGGAGAGATTTTGTCTTATCTCTAGGTGTATTCCCAAGGTCTAACAATGTCTGGCACACAATAGGCCCTGGATAAATGCTTGCTGATTAAATTAACAAATAAATGAACTCTATTCTGTCATTTGATAGCTAAACTAATTTCCCTCCCCAATTCAACAATGAAGAAATGCCTTGAGGGAATACAAAAATCTGCTACAAATCCAGTCATAAACACATTTTGAGAAACTTGTCAAATTTGGCTAAGACTATTTAGCATGGTGCATATGTAGCTTCCATACCCAAATATTTGGCCATAAGGACATCCTCATTGAGTGAGCTGACATTCTAATAAAGAATAACTTGTATTCTACATAATTTCTTACTGTGATTATCTGTTTATGTGTCTGTGTCTCCCACAAGAGGTTTGGGCCATAATCCTGAAAGACACAATCCTGCACACCATAATCTCAAATGTTCAAATCCCAAAAGATCAAAATCCCTAAAGTCTAATATCCCCAAAATCACAATCTTAAAAATATAATTCTGGAAAAAATAAATTTAAAAATTCTTTATTTACATAAAGGAAAAAAGAAAAAGAAACTCATAAAGGGGATTTACTTCAGAAGCATATAAAAACATGAAAGAACACTTATAGGCCACTTTATACAATAAAGTAGGCAATAATGACATATATTTTTGCAAGCATAAACACTCAGTTATACTAATTACAGTCACATGAGTCATGAACGGACAAACCATATTTATAAAGAAATAGCTTATATAACTGCATTCATCTGAAATACCATGACAGACAACCTAAATCTTTTGACAAATCAAAAACTTAAGTGAGTCGTCACTGAATACGTAGTCGCCCAAAGAGCTGAGAGCTTGAGTAACTATCTTTCACAAATGTGATGTACAAAAAGGACATCTCTTCATTTATTGAGGAAGTTTCAACATTTTTACATACACACATAATGCTTACAGACAAAGTGAAGGTTGTGATAATGTATTTTAATGGAGTCAAATTTGCAAAAAAAATGCATTAAATGAATTGGAACTCTCTAAAAGTCTTTACACAATTTATACCCCCAAGTATTGGAAATGATGTGAAGATGAAATACAGAGCATAGTGAATTATAAAAAAAAAATGCTGACAATTTAAAATAGTAGGGAAAAAAGCAAAAAAAAAATAAAGAAGAAAAGCAAACAAAAAAACTAAAAAAAATTTTTTGACATATGACAAAGTGTATTACAGGGATAGATATGGGCAATTGCATGAAGGTAGTCCACAATAGGTGGCTAACTTTCATGATCATTAACTATATTTTGAAGTCTTGTATCATGATAAATAGCTACTTTTTTCCTTTTAGGGCATGGCCCTCCTCAGAGAATACATTCATGTTTATTTTCTACATAGCACAGCTCTTTTTGAAATTCTTCTATAATTCTATATACCCTGACATAAGCATTCCCTATTAAATATTCCCTTCTTGTGTGCCTTGTTTATATGTTGTTTGGGTACATGGAAATCCATTCTGTGTGCTCATTGGCAGAAAAAAACACTGTTTTGTGTTTTCTTATCCTACCAGGCACATAATAATCTTTGAACCAGTCAGTAACTTCCCTGGCTTCTTCAGGCAAATGTGGCTTTAATTCATTAAAAGCTTCTGGAATTTCACCAGCTGGAAGGAATGTCAATGCTGACAAATTATGCATTTTTAAACTAAAATTTCATCATTGTCATATCACATGGCCAATTCATTCATCTGAATTTTCTGAATTCGGTCTGTATGGAGAAAACAAACTTTATTGGTCAGACTTTAAAATTCACTTTTCGAAGTATTGATAGCACTTAATCGTAAATCTGTCATTATGGTTTAGGGATTCAGTTAGAAGTTAGGGATTTTAGACTTTAGGGATTTAGACTTTAAGGATTATGGTGTTTAGGATTGTGTCTTTCACGATTATGATCTGCATCACCCACAAGACTAAGAATTTAAGGCCCCACACCAAGCATGATGCTTGACAGATAGTAGGCACTCAATAAATGCTTGTTGAATGAATGTATAAGACAAACATTCATACTGTTTCCTCTACTAGGAATGTCTCTTTTCTCCCTTCTTTTCCACCTAAAAAAATTATACTTGTCCTTTAGGGTTCAGCTCCAATGTTCACCCTTTTTGACTCAGCAGAAATGGAACTAATTACTTCCTCCTCTGGGCTACCATAGCTCATTATACATATAGTTCTTGTAGCTATTACATTATAGTGTAGTTAAATTTAAGAACTATCACCACTACTTGTGAACTCCTCAAGAGCCAGAACTTTGATTATTTACATTTGTATCTCTATATAATACCATACCTAACACATAGAAGGCCCTAAATGATAGTTTGTCAAATTAGACTGAAGGGGCTGATAGTAAGAATAGAATGGAGGAGATACATGTCATAACAATGGGACCAAGACCAAATCAAGAGAAATTTCTGAATGAAAGTAGTGTGAGGAAGGAAAAAAGTAGAGAAGAAAATCAAGGATGGTTTAAGGTTTTGAACCTGAATAACTATAATAATTGAGTCATCTGAACCTGAGTAGCAGAAATAGAGAAATGAGTACTAGGCACAAGTTTGGGCAGGTGTGGGCAATCAGGTGTTTACATTCAATTTTGGAGATTCTCAGTTTAAGTTTCTAGGAAACATTCAGCCAGAATTTAAAACCCAGACCTGAATTTAAAGTGCAAGAGATGCAGGCTTAGCAGTCATGTATGGTTGGAGCTATCAGGACTAAGGGACAAGAAAAAAAATACTCACTTTCACTACCTGGCCTTAGTAAAAAAGATAAAAAGAAGAAAAAGAGATGAGTGCTAAATATTGGAAAGGAAGAGAATATGTATTTGCTGATAATATTATGGTCTAGTTGGGAAAATGAAAAGTATAAATTAAAAACTATTCAAATCATAGGAGTCAAGATAAAAGATGAATACTCAAAAATAAACTGCTTCCAGTATAATGATAATACCTAATTAAAAATGCAATAAAAGCCTATTCATGATAGCAAAACTACAAAATATTTAGGAAAATGTGTAAAATCTATATTACGAAAGCCAAAATACTTACGTAAGCACATAAAAGAACATATTTAAAAATGGAAAAGCATACCAAGTTCCTGAATAGGATGATGCAACAGCCTAAATAAAATAATTCTTCCAAAATTAATATATAAATCTAATGTAATTTTTTTCAAAAACCTAAAGAAAATTTTTTTGAAATATAAAAAGTTAATTCTAAAATTCATCTGTAAGAGCATATTCCAGAAATAATTGAAAAAGAAGAATATTGAGAATGGACTTGCGCTACCAGAAAGCAAAACTTACATAAAGCAACAACAAACAAAACAGTTCAGGAACATATCTATGTGTATCTGGAGATTCAGTATGTGATAATGGTGAAGTTTCATATTCACGGGGAAGAAAATGATTATTTACTAAATGGAGTTAGAACAGTTTTTATTCATTTGAGAAAAAATTTAGGATCTCTACTTTATACCATAAATAAAAATAAATTCCAGATGGATTGAAGATCTAAATGTAAAAAACAAAGTACAAAAGAACAGAAGGAAATACAGAAGACAGTGACAATATTGAGATAGGAAAAGCTTTGTAAGCAACTCACAAAACCCAGAGGCTATAAAGTGAAAAAATGACAGCTCTGATTGCATGAAAACTTAAAATTATACAACAAATGATAGCATAAACAAAAACCAAGTGTTTTTATTTTTAAAAGGACTAAAAATAAAACTGAGAGAAAATATATTAGCAAATTAAATGATTTAATATACATTAAGAATAAAGAGTTCCCTCAAATCAATAGGAAAAGAGAATCCAAAGGAAAAAATAGGCAAACAGGCAATTCAAAGATAAGTACAAATTTTCAATAAAACATATTAAAATGCTCAGCCTCACTAGTAATAAGAAATACAAGTATAAACAATAAGATCTTTTCTTTTTACTATCATGTTGGCAAAAATAAAAATCATTAAACATTTGTTAATATCCAGTGCTACTAATAAGGGTATGTGAAATGGACTCTCTTAAAATCCACTGGTGATAGTAATTGTGAATCATTTCAAATTTTTCAAAGGCAAATTATTATTGACTATTAAAGCTCTATATTAAAATCTATAAAAATGTTAATTATGTATTTAAGTATCTGTAACAATTTCAAATGTGTATGCTCAATCACCCAGCAAGTCCCTAGTGTGCTGTACATATTGTTATGGACTGAATGTTTGTATCCCCTGCCAGATTCATATTCTGAAGCCATAATCCCCAATGTGATACCTTTGGCAGGTAATTAGGTTTAGGTGAGATTATGAAAGTGGTACCCTTATAATAGGACTAGTGTCCTTATAAGCAGCTACACCAGGCCTGGTGTAGTAGTTCATACCTGTAATCCTAGCACGTTGGGAGGCCAAGACAGGAGGATTGCTTGAAGCCAGGAGTTCAAGGCCAGCCTGGGCAATATAGCAAGATCCCATTATCTACAAAAAAATAAAAAATTATCTGGGTGTGGTGGCATGCTCCTGTTGCCCAGCTACTCAGGGGATCTCATGAGCGCAGGAGTTTGAGGTTGCAGTGAGCAATGATTGCATCACTGCACCCCAGCCTAGGCAACAGAGCAAGATTCTGTCTCAAAAAAAAGAAAAGAAAAAGAAGCTACATCAGAGAACTTGCTCTCATTCTGTCTCCTCATCATGTGACTATACATCTGCAAGCCAGGAAGAGGATCCTCACCAAGAAGTGAATCTGCCATCACTTTGATCTTGGACTTCCCAGATTCCAGGACTGTGAGAAATAAATACCTGTTGTTTAAGCCACCCAGTCTGTGGCATTTTGTTATAGCAGCCCAAACAGACTAAGACACATACAAGATTTCTTTCAGTCACACCAGACATCCAAACCTCTTATCATAATTTATCACATCATAATTTAAACCTTAATTCTCATACCACTCTATTCATCTTCTAAGATAAAGCAATCTCACTCTTTTTACTCTCCCAAATTCTTCTGCCTTATGGAACTCAATTCGTAACAAATTAAATTGCTATATCCTCAGCTTCTTCCCTAAATATTCCCTTCAACTTCTTGTTCTAATCAAAACCTCACATCCCCTTGAGCACACTGCTTTCCCTGAAGCCTCCCCCAGCGGAGGCTGTTTCCCTTCCATGTAAGTCACACCACTAGACTTGGAGGTAAAGGGCCTTCCTTGTTGCCCATTGTCCTTATTGCCATTTCTATTAATAATTCATTCTTCCTTAAAACTTACCAGCTCCACACATGGCTATTGTCATCTAGCCCTCAGTCATCTATAGCTTTGCCACCAGGCTTGCTATCTTGTTCTCTACCAGTACTGCTGTCATTATTCTTGGTGACTATGAGATTCACATGGATGATTTATGAAACCCCCTAGGCAATTAGTTCCCTGACCTCTTCACATCTAAAGATGTTTTTCTCTAGCCTACCTAAGCTGCTCGCTTCCATTGCCATAACCTAACTGCATAATCACCATAACTGAACCACCTCTGAATGTAACACTGCAAACTCAAAGACAATAGAGTAATGCCTTCAAAGTTCTAAAGGAAAATTATTTCCAAACTAAAATTCTATACCCAAACTACTAATCAAGTTGACAGGGTAGATTCAAACAGGCAAGATCTCATATAAACCCTAAGGCCTGGATCAGCTAAGGATTCTAATTTCACCCCCACAGAAATGTTATGCTTTGACCTATTCTTAAGAGCTGGAGGTTGATGATGGTGAGTTTAAAGAAATACACAGCAGCCCATTCACTCTGGTTATATTCCTGCAGGATATTCAAAACCTATTCCATACTATAGCCTTGTCAAACATCCTGACCATTGTGAACCATGTGTTTCTCAGGACAAGTGGTGTTCTGGTTAGCTGGTTTTCCAAAAATATTTTTTTAATTAAAAGGAAAAGCCCTGATTTCAGAGCTTGTCAATTTTCATGATGTAAATATTTCCACCATGAGTAATTCCTTTTTAAATTTATTTTTAATTGACAAATAAAAATTATATATATTTGTGTTGTACAACATGATGTTTTGAAATATGTATACACTGTGGAATGCCTAAATTGAGCTAATTAACATATGCATTATCTCACATACTTATTTTTTGTGGTGAGAATACTTAAAATGTACTCACTTAGCAATTTTCAAGTATATAATACCTTGTTATTAACTATAGTGACCATGTTGTACAATAGATCTCTTAAATTTATTCTTCCTATGTAACTGAAATTTTGTGTCATTTGGCCAACATCTTCTCCAACCCCAACCTCCCCACCCCATATGAACAATTTCAAACTGCTAACATGACATCAGTTTCCCGAAACTATCAGCCAGCTCCAGCACTCCACTTTGTGACACAGCAGCACTCATGACTTTGCCCATTAACTTCCTTAGAAGGGATTCTTTTTTAAATTTCAAAATATTAAAGGGGTACAAATGTTTTTGTTACATGGATACCTTCTATAATGCTTAAGTCGGGGCTTTTAGTGTTCCCATCACCAGAATAGTGTTCATTGTACCCAAGAGGTAAATTTTTACTCCTCACTCCTCTCCCACCCTCCCCCTTCTTGGTTTCCAATGTCCTTTGCATCTCGTTGTGCCCATGTGTGCTCACATTTAGCTCCCAAACACCACATGTACTCAGTAGAAGGGATTCCTATAAACTCTCAGGGAAGTTGAAGACAGGCTGTGCCCCAGAGACTCTTCCTCTGGGAGCTTTTATTTAATAGTGACAATATTGTCCTTTCCTAATACAGTGAGGTTAATGCTTGCTACTAATTTTTTCAAAATTAAATAATATTACTATATTATACATAGGTGGTTAAGTTATAAAGAATAAAACAAAGAAATGTTTGAAACAAAAGGCAAGATAGTGATTGCCTCTTGGTGGTAAGGGAAGTGGAAGTAATTGAGGAGGAGCACACAGAGACCTTCTAAGGTATTGAAAATGTCCTATTTCTTAAGCTGGATGGTAGGTACATAGGTGTTTATTTTATTGTTTTATGTCTATACTATTTTTATGTGAGATACATTTAATACTTAAAATGATAAAATAGAAAAAAGAAAGCACTTAAATGAAAAATTATGTATTAAAATACAGTAGAATATTTTTTATATAATCTTCAATTAGGAGGAACTTCCTTAGCAAGACTCCA
>NW_012149975.1:1165353-1197777 GCF_000956105.1 Propithecus coquereli | reverse complement strand
TATTTGCATACACAAAGAGTGCAATGCGCACCACCCGAAGGATGGACATATTTGAAACTCGGACTTGGGGGGGGGCAAGGGCAACATACATAACCTAAACATCTGTACCCCCATAATATGCTGAAATAAAAAAAAAAGATGAAAAAAATTGATAAAATTGAGTGTTGGTGAGGGTGTGGAGAAACGGTCTCTCAAACACTATTGGTGGGAGTATAGTCAGGTACGTTCTTCTTAGAGGACAATCTGGTTGTATACCTGATAAAGTCTCAAATGCATTTTCAACCATGCAATTCCTCTGCTAGAGTGGTAGCTTTCAGATGCACTCACACAGGTGCGCGAACTATAGGTGTAAAATAAAACTAAATGCCCATCAACAGGGGACTGGTTAAATATATTGCAAGATATTTACACGATAGAATTTATGCATTTGTTTAAAACTGAAGATGCACTGAAATGGAAAGATGCCTCTCGTTTATTGTTAGATTTTCAAAAAGCAACATGCAGATGAATACTTACAGTATTATTTTGTTTTAAAAAACTATATATATCAATGTATGTGCGCGTGTGTGTGTATATGTATATATACACATAAAAGCATAGAAAAATATTTTCAGGAACTCACTAAACCGTTCACTACGGTTATCTCTTGTGGGGGAATGTGACTGGAGGACGACTAACAATTATAACATTTAACTTCTGTATTGTTTGAGTTTGGCAACATGTATCTGAAGATTTCTTGTGTAATTTTAATTTAAAATACTCATGTTTGCATAGTTGGGGGGAATTTTTACCAAAAATGTATTTGATAATGTACAATATAGTATAGGTTTGATTGAGACAAACCTTTTACGAGTAATCCAGGTTACTTTTGTCCAAGCAGCCTATGGATAATATGAGATTACAATCATAACCACAAAATTGTGTGTCTCTAATTCCTGTCTGTTCTGCTGAAGTTATGAATAACCCTTCCTAAGATTTTCCCAAAAATTTCTGGGAATAAGTTCTTGGAGGCTATTTCACATGCACTCTGTAAATGAATCTGCTTTGCTGCCATGTGATGTCTGCCATTTTCCTCCAGTAATGTCTCTCCTGTTTTTGTCACCATAAAGAATGGCTTAGTATGTCAACAATTCCCATGAAGACTGCATGGGCTGATGTCTGAGCTGAAGGTGCCAATGCTATTTGTCAAAGTCATTGAAGGTACCACTGCCAACAGAGCTACTACCCTCGACAATACCACTGCCAATATTGCTGCCATTATCACCAGCATTTTGGTACCTCTTTTTCCCTCATCCCCACACCCAGTTTATCTAAAAGTCCTATGGATTCAACTTCCAAATTATATCTCAAATATGCCAACTTCTTTCCAAGTCCACTATTACCGCCTCGGCCGAAGCCAACACCATATTTTATTTGTGCTATTGCAAATACTCTGCTAATTGATTTCCCTATTTCCATTCTTGCACCAATCCAATCCATTTTCCACAACAGCAATATGAATGATCCTTTAAAATATAAATTAGGGTTTATCATTTCCCTGCTCAAAATCATTCAGTGACTCTCCATCATAACTTAGGTTAAAATTCAGGCTCCTTACCACAATTTGCTTGGTTGTACATGATCTGGCCCCTGGCTACCTCTAGAATCTCATCTTATGTCACTCTCTCCTCAATCAATTTGGTCCAGCCACATTGGCCTCCTTCGTGTTCCTCAGACATGCCAAGCTTGCTCCTGCCTTAGAGTCATTGTATTTGCTGTTTCTTTGCCTAGAATGTTCTTCTCCCTGTTCTTCACGTGGTTGACTCCTTCTTGTCATTCATATCTTACCTCAAATATCACCCCTGAAAAAAGCAATTGTTCCTTGACTTAGCTATCTAAAAGGCACCCACTCATTCTCTATCATACCACTCTATTTCAAGCTCTGCACAGCACTTAGCACTGCCTGATATTTTTGTTTGTTTGTCCATGTCCACCAACAGACCCACTACAAGCCATGATCCAAGAGAGAAAGAGTCTTGTCTATCCTATTTGCCACTGTATCCTCAGCACCTAGACTAGTGCCTGGCACATAGCATAGGCTCTCAATAAAATTTTGCTGAATGAAGGGGTCATCATCATCATTACTGCCAATGTTGCTGCCAATGCCAAAAATGTTGACTCCTTGTGCTCTTACTATCCTACTAAGTTTAGAGGACACCATTACTTCAGCTTTTACTTTTTTATTGTAACTTCTTAGGCCTAGGTTTCAGGTATTGCAATTCAAGTATGACCTCAGGTCTGACTCCCTGGGGACTGAGTTTAGGGACAATTTGGTTGCTGGACACAACGCTGCACCCAGCACCACTCTTCTCCTGCCGCATTGTTCAGTGTCCTTGACTCACACCTGTACATCTCTAGGCTCTCATCATCTACAGCAGCAATTCTTGACCTTGGCTACACAAAGAATTACCTAAGTAAATTTAATAAATATTAATGCCTGGCCAGTTTCCACCATCAGAGGTTCTGATTAATTGGTCTGGGATGCATCCCGGGCATCAGGATTCTTTAAAGCTTGTCGGGTGATTCTGATGTGTAGCCAAGGTTGATAACCGCTGCTTTAGAAGAAATCCTTTCACAGAAAACCCTTGAAGTCTTCATATAGAGGACACAAATAGATTCCTGGTAGGTCAATTTCAAGTTCTCTTGACTCTCCTTGAATTATAATGAATAACAACCTTAGGATCAAGCTGGGATGCTTGGTGCATAGATGTTCTACCACCCACTAATATTGAAATATTAGTACAATAATATTTCATCCAAACCCAAGGTTCTGAATATTCATTTCATGATCACATTAACTGAGTTTAGGTACTTTTAAGAAATGTTGTATGTGCTTGTTGTCACTAGGGGGCTGTCAGGTAAGGTAAGCAAAAGAGGAAGAAAGGGAGAAAATTTTCAGACTTTCAGAGAATCCACCTATTCCAATAGTTCCTATCACTTTGATGAGTACAAATCTAAATTTTCTATCTCCAGCCCTGTCCGCTGTTTAAATATCCAGCCCTGTATGTTCAAGTGTATCCTAGTAATTTCTTCCTAAGTGTCCATCACTTACATTTACCCAAACAGTAAAATCAAACACATGCCTCCCAAAACTGACTTCTCTTTCTGAATTCTGTTTTTGACCCTGATTTTTTTTCTCCTGGTCACCCAAATGAGAAACTCCACAGTTCCGTGCCTCTTTTACCCATATGTCCCCTCCTTCCATGCTCCAAGCTGATTTTACTTCCCAAATATTTCTCACATCCATTTCTTCTTCTTTATCCCCATTGTCATGGCCTAAATACATAACCATAGGACTTGCCACCTGTGTTATTGTAATAACCTCCTAACAGGTCTCTCTGACTCAGTTTGAGGTCATCCACTCCTTCCTTAACACCGCCACGAGAGTGAGCTTTTAAAACCAAAATGTTGATCATGGCCATGGCAATCCCCTGCTTAATACCCTTCAGTGGATCCATAATAAATACATACAGTACAAATATCTCTTCAGGGCCCTTCAAATCCTGGCTCCTGCTTACTTCTCCAAACACATCTTTTATAGCCCCTTCTCTTATACTAAGATGTGACGTTTCTGAACTTGCAGTTCCCCCATCTGTGCCTTTGCAAATGCTATTTCCTCTGTCTATAATGCCCTTCCTTCTCTTTTTAATCTGGTGAGCTACTCAGCATTCAAGACATAGCTAAGGAGTTTACTTCTCTTTCCAGGCAAAAGTGATCACTCTGGTACTGCCTGGGCATCAGAATTTTTAAAAGCTCTCCAGATGATTCTGATGTGTATCCCAGGGTGAGAACCTCTGCTACCATGTATCTTAAACACTACACTGTATTTCAACTAGTTTTTAGCACATATTTCTTCCCTTTTAGATCCTAAGGTCTTTGAGGGAAGAAACCATATCTTATTCAATTTTGCAATCCTAGTACCTGTTGAGAATAAATGAATGAATGAGTGAATAAGCTCTACTAGTAACATAAAAACATAAATTTCCATTAATACTTTTGTCCTATCATAACCATATATAGTTCTCTTTTGTAAAATTATGATGTAGCATTACCTTATAAGAGTATAAGAGTTGTCTTGCTGATTTAGGCTAAATATTGTCACCAATAGTGTAAAAGTACATGGTTGTCCTCACTGACATCAACCTCAACTTGCTCAGAGATAAATCTGTAATAATTCCATCTTCCCATAATAATTTATTATAAAACCCTTATAGGTGAATTAATAAATCTCTTCGGAAGCTATTTACAATTTTAGCTAGTCCTATTTCCTGGAGATAAATTTACTATTGGCATGCAGCAACATTCCAGGGCCTGGAAGCAGACTCAGAGTGCATGAAGCTGCCTAAAAATTTTCTTTTTTAGATAGAACTCTATCCTAGGATCAAGGACAATTTATCCCCTGTGCAGCTTCCCTAGATGGCTTCATTACACCATCACATTCTTACCAACAGCTGCTTAGCTAAAAAGTCCTGAGGACAGTTCAGCCAGCCCAGCTCAAAAAACTTGAAGATATTTCTGGAATTACAAAAGAGAGAGTTATGAGACCATGGAAATAGAGGACATCTGTTGTTGTCATTTCACAACAAAGAAGACACCACAAAACTTGAATCCTTGTTCTTCCTATTTTCAGGTCTTAAAGGGTAAGAACCTTGTTCTTTAATTGCAAGCTGTACTGGGGTTGCAGATGCCCTGAAATGGATCCGAGCACCCTCTAGCTGGCTCCTCATTTTATCTCTACTGACTGGCTCTCTCAGTCTATTCCAGAACACAACTACACCAAAAGCACTGACAGGAAAATTTGGGAAACAGTTACTTAAGTTTGTAGTGATGACAAATGAGTGCTCAACTTTGCACAGGTGAAACTACTAACTAGGTCCTTCCAGTATTCACAGTTAACACTCCCTTCAATACAGAGGAGTTATAATAGTCACTAGACCCCAAACTTGAAGTCCCAGTTTTTTAAATTAATTTTCCCTACTTCCACTTTCCAATCCTAGATTACAATAT
Organism: Propithecus coquereli; assembly: GCF_000956105.1. NCBI lineage: Eukaryota > Metazoa > Chordata > Mammalia > Primates > Indriidae > Propithecus > Propithecus coquereli. The sequence goes on along the minus strand of NW_012149975.1, from coordinate 1,192,731 downwards.
AGGCTTTAACTTCCTTTTTGGTTTCTTGAGGAACAAAGGCCTTTGTTATCTGGCCTTCAACAGACACATTTTTTGGCTTTGGATTGAAACAGCACTAACTTTCGGACTACCTCTCATCACCCATTTGGCTAGTTTCCCTCTGGCTGCTCCTAAGATGTCCTGTTTCTCCCTATCTCTTGCTCCCTTCTTGCAAAAGAGGCTCTGCTCCCACACTATTCCTGGTCCTTGCCCCAAGATTGTAACATCCTGAATAGTCTGCAGTTTCTCTCAATTGTCTCTCTCCAGACTCCCTCCCTGCCTCCTGCACTTTGCAGCCACCATCATATATTCGGTACCCAGCTCTCACGAGCTTCTTCCCAACCCTGACACTGATCATCCTGCATGTTTTCTGTCCCTTCTCTTTTTTCCAAAAAAAAAAAATCTTGCATTTTGGATTTGTTTCTTACAAGTCTATCCTTAAGAATTACCCACCTACAATGTTGGGCTGCATCTCCTTATATCCCTCCAGTTTAACCTTTCTCCTCATTCAGAATTTAGCAATATACATCTTCAAAAGCACTCCTACTGCCACCAATTGCCATCAAGTATTTACAAATACTTAAGATTCTTGTATTTATATTTTAATATGCCCATTTGTAGACCCTCCCCAATTTCACAGTCACTTGGAGGAGGAAGGCATTTCTCTTTAGATGTCTTTGAGTATTTGTGGCTGGAATTCTCAATCTGAGGGTGAAATGGCAAATCCTTATGGTATGAAAATATAATGTGAAGCTCCTTCAAATAAACCTTATTTAAAGTCTTATCTAAGGACTACTTGCATCATAGTCACTTTGGGGAAGTTTCTTAAAATGCTGATTTCAGGGCCCCTCAGAGAGCAGAATGCAATAGATCTGGGGTGAAGTTCTAGAATCTGTATTATAACAGGCTCTCCAAGTGAGTATACAGTTTGAAAACCACTGCACTAAGACATGCTGCTTACTTTTGGATTTACAATGGACTTCCTCAGAGATCAATAGTGTCCAGAGTCTTTCCCAGGCTGGTATGAGAAATAGCTTAGATTTCTAGTTCTAATATATGCTATATGACAAGGGAAAACTGGTTTCTGCTACTAGCCTCATTGATTTTCATTCCTCAATCAAAATGATGGATGTTGAATAGCTGTCCACTAACAAATGCAGACCCAAAGGAGGAAGACTTAGATTCCAATCAAAGAAATCAACAATCCCTTCTTAGACAAAGATTATGGCTCCTCAATAATAAAGTAGCTCAATTTCAAATGGACTGAAGCTTCATACTTCCTAGGCAGATAGACTCACACTCTCCTGGAAAAAATTGACTCTCACTTTCTACCCAAACAATGTTTGATCCACTTTCTGCAGTTCTCCAGCCCAGAAAGTAACTGGCCTCTTCAGGATCTGCTATTAGCAGAAGTAGCTATCGCATACTACCTAAGCCAGGACCTCAAACACCCTTATTGTCAAAGACATGTCCGCTGAAACTATGTAATGGCCTAATCAATACAGTCCCAAAGGCAGAACTTGTATAGTTTTACATTCTGCCTAAAAGACTGTTGTCATGACAATTCCATCAGAACTTAATCCACCTATCCAAATCCCCATCTTTCTGTGGAATAGAATTGAATTGAGGTTCTATGACAGAAGAGATGGCCAAAAGAATACCTCCCAGTATAACACATCCTAAAATGATGATATGGGATTGCAATCTAGTACAACCTCTATGGAAAGTAATATGGAGATACCTCAAAGACCTAAAAGTAGAACTATCATTTGATCCAGCAATCCCATTACTGAGCATCTACCCAAACGAGAAAAAGACATTCTATAAAAAAGACATCTGTGCTAGAATGTTTATAGCAGCACAATTCACAACTGCAAAGATGTGGAAACAGCCCGAGTGCCCATCACATCATGAGTGGATTAATAAAATGTGGTATATGTATACCATGGAGTACTACTCAGCCACAAGAAACAATGGTGATCTAGCACCTCTTGTATTATCCTGGATAGAGCTGGAGCTCATTCTACTAAGTGAAGTATCACAAGAATGGGAAAACAAGCACCACATGTACTCTCCATCAAATTGGTATTAACTGATCAACACTTAAGTGCACATATATTAATAACATTCGTTGGGTATCGAGCAGGTGGGGGGGAGGAGGGGATGGGTATATTCACACGTAATGGGTGCGGTGCGCACCATCTGAAGGATAGACACGCTTGAAGCTCTAACTGGGGTGAGGCAAAGGCAATATATGTAATCGAAACATTTGTGCCCCCATAATGTGCTGAAATAAAAATAAATAAATAAAAATGATGATAAATGATAGGTAGGTAGGATAGATGGAATATATCCTTTTAAATGCATGGCTGATGGTTGAAATGGTGGGGATAAGAGCCAATAAGTGTATGTCAGCATTAATCCAAAAGGAAAAAGAAACTATGGACCTGGCATTTACTTTTGGATAGCTCCTGGTTCCTAGTAACTCTAGAGAGTAGTTTTAATGGGCCACTCAAGTGCAATGGACAAAGGAGACCAATTCTGGGACCCAAACAAGGTTAGAAGATGGATCAGGCACACACCATCCTCCTTCTTTTCTAGTTAAAGTCAGACCCCTAAAGGGTAGTGAATGAACAGGGGAGTAAAACTACCACCCAGAGGCAGATGGTAAAAATATGTGCCTGTCTTGATTTTGGCTCTGAGTGATATGGAGAAAAAATGAGAAAAAAGTCCCTTGAGACTCCATAACCCCAAACTTGTACTCAGGTAGGTCTGGGTCCAAGATTCACATTATTTGTAGGACCAAGATACCTCACACCAGAAATTAGGCTTAAAATACTTTGGGGTTGGTAGTATTCCCAGGTGACTAGCAGGATTAAGTGCAACTATTCTCTGTAAGAATGCACTTTAAACCCAGATCTCAAAGAATTTCCAAAGAGACAGTTCCAGTGAACATATCTTCAAAAATAAAGATCACAGTGCACATAAGGGAAAATATGAAAGACTGGTTAAGGTATATGGAGGATATAATGAGAAGGACCAATGTACATCTAATCGGAGTTCTATTTAATAGAAGGAAACATTAAGGAGAATAGGAGAAAAGCAATATCTAATAGTTAATGGCTGAGAATTTTCCAAAATTAGTGAAATAAACAAATTCTAAGATTCAGGCTGCATGTAATTAACATTCTCACTCTGTCTACTAAACCTAGTAGGCTAATGCCAACCCTTTATTAGCCACGTGAGAATCCTAAATTAACCCAGTCATGACTTTATTCTCAAAGAAAAAGAAAAACAAGGGACAGTGAGTGCAGTTGCTTGAATAAGCCTCATGGGTTGTTTCAGAATACTAGAACTGAGATTATGTATAGTCAATGTAGACCTTTCCTTCAGAGTCTGAATTGGTATCTGGTAGGTGAGTTCTGTTAATTCCAACTCCTAGCTCAGCCATTCTGCAACCTCCAAAAGGAAAAATAAAGATAAAAGTATGTATTTGGTGTTGTATACTGGGAAAAGCATATATTTAACGGTCAGGCTCACTTAAGTTCAAATTCTGACCCTGCCACTGTGCTTCAGATCCCTACCTGAAATGAAAATAAGAACACAGTGGGGTAAGGTTTCAAAACTGAATGATTGAGATAACTCGTAAAATACCAGCCAGATTACAGATACAGAATAAATTATTATTCCCCCTTTATCCCCATCCCTCTTCTTAGGTCATGACTTGCAAACTTTTGCCCAAGACTGAAGCCAGATCCATGATGAGTTTTTAAACAAGTTGTCTACTCTTAAAAAAAATTTAAATTAAAAAATTACAAAGCAAGTTGTCTACTCTCGACAAAATGGTTATTTTGGGTATAAAACTTTGTCAGAGAGTTGGAAAAGCTAAAATTATGTCTACTATTTCCCAACTTCAAGATGTATATGAGCAAGCCAGGTCTAAGGAAATAGATATTCCCAGCTACAACAGCCAGCCAATGTGACTCAGGTGGACAGGGTAGTAAAGGTGGACAGGATGATGGAAGCAAGCAAAAAGATCCAGCAGGGCAAGCTAGGTTTCGAGTTCTGAACTTAGTACTAGCCAGGGGACATAGGAAAACTGTGGTCATGGTTGGATGATATCCAGAAGATTAGGCTTCAAATATGAGGAACACAGGCAAAAAAACATAAATGAAAAGTTAGAGTTTTAGTTTTTCAATGACTGGCCAATAACTAATGGGAGCACCAGCCCCATCCCCAGATGACCTGGGTCACATGTGTCAGATTCCAGGCACGAAGTACTGGAGTTACAAATCAAAGCTCAAATCAAGAGCTTAGATGACAAGAATGAAAAGCTCAATCAAGAAGGACTGGGCCATACCACTGTTAACCCAATATGTAGTACAATACCTGGTATATAGTGAGCTTTTAATCTATTAGTAATTCTGTTGAAGAAGGAGCGAATGATCAAGCAACCACAGTGAAACCAGATAATGACACTGGAAGGTCAGTAGTAAGATTAACATTGAGGAATACTATTAAGCCTTAAAAAAGAAAGAAATACTGTCATTTGTAACAACACAGATGAACCTGGAGGACATTATGCTAAGTGAAATAAGCCAGGCACAGAAAGACAAGTACTACGTGATCTCACTTATACGTGCAATCTAAGAATGTCAAACTTAAAGACGGAGAGTAGAATGGTGGTTGCCAGGGCCTGGGGGGAGTAGGAAGGCAACCCAGAAATGGGTAGATATTGGCCAAAGGGTACAAAGTTTCAGGTAGACAGGAGGAATAAATTCTCAAGATCTATGGCAAAGCTTGGTGACTATAGTTAATAACAATGTATGTCTATTGGATGTCGGGCAGGGGGGAGGGGGAGAAAGGAGGAGGGGATGGGTATATGCATACACAAAGAGTGCAATGCGCACCATCTGAGGGATGGACACACTTGAAACTCGGACTTGGGGGGGCGCAAGGACAACATACATAACCTAAACATCTGTACCCCCATAATATGCTGAAATAAAAAAAAAACAATGTATGTACACTTGAAAATTGTTAAGAGAGTAGATCTTAAATGTTTTTCACCACAAAAAGTGATAAGTATGAGGTGATTAATATGTTGATTAGCTTGATTTTATCATTTCGCAATGTATTTATATCAAAACATCACATTGTATACCATAGATACATAAATTTTTATTTGTCAATTATACCTTAATAAAGCTGGAAAAATGTATTTGGAAAAAAAGATTAACATTGGAGCTAAGCCCAAGTTCTAAAGGTAAACAAGTTCACCTATTGGGAAAAGGCCACAGAAGCAGGGATCGGGCAGTCCCTAACATCCCATGGGTAGCAGGATTGCCAGGGCTCTAGAGAATATTTTGCAAATGGAGTTGAATTTTGGGTACAGTGTGTGTGTGAGTGTATGTGAAGTTGAACAGTTCTTTCATATTTGAAATGCATGTTAGGTTATTTTTTATGATTTTACTGTTTAAGAGAGAAACACCTCAATGGTTACTCCAGTGTTACATTTATTTCCAAGTGCTTCTCCAGGACTTATCCAGAAAGCAAACAGCCCCTGTTGATGTATTATTACACTTGTCTTTATCGTGTCCTACCGAGATCCGTGGTTCCTAGGCAGGAGAGGAAAGTTAGGAATATTTACCCCTGTAGCAGTTTTCCATTGCTTCATAACAAATTACCACAAGGTTAATGGCTTAAAACAACACCAATTTATCAGCTCACAGATCTGTAAGTCAGAAGCCTACGTACAGTGTGGCTGGGCTCTCTGCTCAGAATCTCGCAAGACTGAAATCAAGGTGTCAACCAGGTTGTGTTCTCATCTGGTTCTTGATCCAAGCACCTTCTGGCTGTTGGTAGAATTCAGTTCCCTTCAGTAACAGGACTGAGGCCTCCATTTCCTTGCTGGTTATCAGCTGGGAGTCACTATTGGCTCCTAGATGCTTGCCCACATTCCATACTGAGTGACCCCCATAGGCAGTTCATAATATAGGTGTTTTCTTTCTTCCAGGCCAGGAAGAGTGCATTTCTCTAACTTTCTCTTCCTCACTAGCCAGAGACATCTCTGCTTTAAGGAGCTCATGTGATTAGGCCATATCCACCTGTATAATCTCCATAATCTTAAAGTCAACTGATTTGGGACTTTAATTACATCTGCAAAATTGCTTCACAACAGTATGCAGATTAGTATTGGATTGGGAGATGTGCGTATATCAGGGGCTGAGAATCTTGGGGACCATCTTAGAATTTTGCCTCCCACAACTCCCAATGTTGAGATATACTCATTTATTTAACAGATAAAGCATAAAATAAAAAATGAAAAAAAGAAATAACAAATTTCTTTAATTTTTACTTGTATAATATTATTTTAGATACTTCACTCATTAACATGGCTCATTTGCTACAAGGTAATAAAACTAGCACAAACTCTGGGGAGATAATAAAAAAACAAAATAATAAATCAAAACGTGACCTTAGGCATGTCACGACTCTCAACATCTCAGTTTTCACACTTGTAAAGTGAGAATGATAATATGATCTCTCCTACCTAAAGTGCTTAAGAATTCAGGCTCTGGATTCAGATTGACTTGAGCTCAAATCCTAACCACCAAAATACCGTCTGTGAAATTTTGGGCAAGTTACTTAACTATTCTAAATCTCAGTTTCCCTACCTATAAAATGAGGATAATAGTAGCATCTTCCTCATATAGTGTATGGATTAAGTGAAATAATATATGTGAAGTACTTAATATAGTGCTTGGCACCTAGTAAGCACTACTTTAATGATAGCAATTATTGTCATTAAGATAACAGATGAAACTGTCTCAGAAAGTATGAAGAGCCATTCTAATGTAACATATTATCACTAGGTACACATAGAGAACATGCCATTAAACAGGTGCTTTTATACATATGGTGGATATGTTTAGTATGTACACAAATTATTGTATATTTAATGTACCGCCTTGATTGTGCAGTTGAAATTCCCATTTATCTGTGTCTCTGAACACATTCAGTGTAAAAATATCAGTGTATATTCCCAAGATAAAACATAAAGAGAATTGATAATCATCTTTAAATAGATGAAAGGTTTTATATGAATTTAGTAACCAGAATTATAGTCAGCAGATAGAAATTACAGAAATGCAGATTTGGGCTAAATAAAATGAAGAAATTTGTTAACATTTGAGGTTATCAAAAAATTCATTGGGTAAATAAATAGTAAGCTCCATGTCCTTGAATGACCATTTATTGGTGAAGTTTGTAGAAGGAATTCATGTATCAGATAGGAGGCTTGGACTAGTGACCTTTAAAGTCCCTTCCCACCTTCAGATACCATCACATTGGTAGGTTTCAACATATGAATCTTTGGGGTACACAAACACTCAGTCTACAGCTCCATAAAGTTCTACTTGTTGCCATGTATGTGTACTTGTATATTAGTCTGGTGACTGATATTTCTATATAAATGTTTGCCATTAGGTTAAGTTTCAGCAATTAAAAAAAAATGAAGATGCCATGGTGGGCTAGGGGAGACAAAAGTTGTCTTCTCCAGTTTATGATTCAGAGTAATTTTCTGAAGCATAAAGTTCATGTTTTTGATTTTCTCTCTTTATATCAGGTCATATACATTGCTTATTGTTTTGAAAAACAAAATTATGAGTCCCTATTATCAGAAGTATACCTCAAATATTGTACCTTGCTCCTAGAAGCTCCACGTCAGTTTCCCAGTTTTACTGTTTCATAGTTGCTTTAGAAATTACCATTACTTATTCTCTTTATATGTCAGACCTACAGTGCAGAAAATATGACTTTTTACTGGTAGGCTAAAACTGCATTCCAAAATTTGCTTTGTGGGTATTTTTTTTCAAGTCCAGCTTCTTCGTGACACTTATTGAACTGTTAGAGAAACTAAGTGTTTCACCTGCAATAGGCCCAGGATTCATAGTCATGCACTGTTGGAAATGAATCTCAGGTCTTACTTTTATATATAAATCTACCTTGTATATGATAGGTTATATATTTTTTTAATATTTTCCTCTTGTTTATGAATTAACATATATTCACTGTTGAAAATTCAATCGTTATGCAAAGGTACAAATAAGGCACAAATATCTTGTTATTTTAATCTGCAACCAAAAACAATCACCATCAATCCTTTGTGAATATTCTTCCAGAATTCTCTATACTCATGGCTATACACATATACACAGAAAATGATTTTACATGAATGGGATTATTCTATACACAGTATTCTGTAACATCTGTTTTTATTTAACACATCATGAGCTCTTGTCATGTCAATGAATATAGAGATTTAACCCTTAGTTAACTTATGGTAAGCATTTTGTTCCTGTGCTAGTATCTTTTTCTTGGGGAAAAAAAACCCATCGCATACTCTATGCAGTCCAAGTGAGGAGGATAATCATGGTAGTCTCTCCTCACTTGGTTTGTGGCAGGCAATCAGCTGACCAGGCCTGATGAATGAGAGTTTTCTATGCCCCTAGCTAGATGGGCTTCCTAAGACCAATGAACATCTTTCCTGAGATTCAATATACAAACACTGAGAGAAAGTTTCATTTCCTTTTGGATTGAGAGTTATTAAGACATTATAAGCTGAAGTTGCTTGCAGCCATCTTCAGTAACTATAAGAAGGAAGCTGTCTACAATAGGAAAATTTAAGCCAAAGCACAAAAAGAAACAGAGATAAGCAAAGATGACAGATGGACAGAAAGAGAGTATTGCCATATCTTGGGTCCTGGATCTATCCAGGCCTGAAGCTACATCATATGGACTACAGTCAGTTATGCTATAAGGTGACACAGCATTCCAAAAAATCACTCTGCTATGAAAAACTGGTCAATAAAAACCCCAGGGCTTGTGGGGAAAATAGAAAAATGGAGCTAGGGGCACACGTTCAAAAAATTCCATCAGTGATACATATACAAGAACATATGAACCTAATAAAAATGGTAGCACAGTTTTACACATGTTAAATGGTTAGGAAATACATAAATACTACAATAAATACAGTACTTTATTTTGAAAAAACCCTCAAGTTTGCTTGTAGGAAGTAGGTATCAGAAGGGTTGCAACTTATGAGTTATTATGAAATGGTGGCTAGAGGGTTATCCAAAATCAGATCGAAAGTTGTAACACTAGATGTGAACGGGTGGGACTTAAAACACCAAAAGGAACTGGTAAGTAGTAGATATTTGACACGTGTGTGCATTTTGTATATTCCTATGTGGCTTGAATGAGATGGGTATAGTTTTCAGCTTTCACCTAGTGTTTCCAGCTGATGAAATTGTGCATAAGCAAATGCGAAATTCACCTTACATTCAATTATTCTCTGATATATTAATTACAATAGAACAGACAAGTATAATAGCAGTCTGTATTTGATTATGCAAGCTAATAAATTCCTTTTTTCTGTTTAAGAATGATTCCAGTTAGATTCCTTCCAGAATCCTGAACAGTAGTACATGGCTGTATTCTGTTACATAATAATAATACATTTTAAATCCCAGGCTGGCTTTTCTGTGTTTCTTAATACATTTCCAGACTATCTTTCTCTACTTTCAGTTCTTGCGTGCTCAGGGATTGAAAATTCATTTTAATATTAACATAAACTAACCGTCATTAAGAAGGTAAACTGGTTGACTCTGAAAAGATATATAAAGATTCCAAAGCCAAATAGAAATAATTTTCAAAATATTAACTATTATAATCTGTAACACAATGAACCTTTCAAACAGATGATTGAGGGTTGATGGTTATAGAATTTTATCTTGGCTCTGACAAATTTTGGCCAGTTTCAGAATGATATTTTCATGAATTCTGATACTTCAAAATCCATAAAAACTCTCACAGAAATTGTAATATTAAATCTTTTCATGTCAATATTCTGTCTTAAATCACCTAACCCTGTACATAAAATTTTTTTTCCTGGGCAGGATTCAGTGGCTCATGTCTGCACTTTGGGAGGCCAAGATGGGAGGATGACTTGAGGCCAGGAGTTCGAGACCAGCCTGGGCAACGTAGTGAGACTCCCACCTCTAAAAAAATAATTAGCCTGGCATGGCAGTACACACCTGTAGTCCTATGTAGTCTTAGCTACTCAGGAAGCTGAGGCAGGAGGATCGCTTGAGCCCAGGAGTTTGAGGTTATAGTGAGCTATGATCATGATCGCACAACTGCACTCCAGCCCGGGGAACAGAACGAAACCCTGTCTCTAAAAAAAAAAAAAAAGCTCTACAATGTACTTGGAACACTGATGTACTGATGTTCTGAGGGATTAACCTTGGAGTTGGGGCAATATTGGCTCCAAGAATACCGCCAGTTTGTATTATTCTTGCCAAGAGGAGAGAGCAAACATTCCATAGACAAGTTGTTCTATACAGTGGCTATGACCTCTAGCTTTTGGAGAGTAGAGTTCTTGCTACCATAGATAAGGAACTTAGCCAAGCATAAAAATCTTCCTTAAACCCATCTTAGACTTAGACCTGTGTAGTTTTTGTAGTCATTGGGAATGAGCTAGATGGGAAAAAGTTTTATTTTTATCTATATAGATGGTTTTGCCGCATCGTATGATTCTGTTTAAACCATTTAATTTGAGGGTACTTTTAGTCCTGGGGTACCCTAGAAAATACTACTCTATGGAGCAAGGGTCAGCAAAATTTTTCTGTAAAGGGCCTGAAAGTAAATATTTTAGGCTTCATGGGTCATACAGGCTCTGTCCCAACTACTCAACTGTACTGTACAAGGAGCCATATACAATACATAGACAAATAGGCCTGGCTGTATTCCAAAAACATGTTATTTACAAAACTGATAGTAGGACAGATTTGTCCAGTGGGCCATAATTTGCCAACCTCTGCTTTGGAACAATAGTTTTCCATTTCTTCTTCTTTTTTTAATGGGGCCTTAGGGCAGTCTCTAGAGACTAAAGGAAAACCAAGCAGGGCAGGGACCTGAACGACCCCTGCTTCAAATAGAGCAGTTTTCATTTTTATGATATGTAGACTTTTGCATGAAATTAGGTTTCATTAAAGGGTTCCATTTCAAATACAGAGAAAAGCTTAAAAAACACTGCCTTGTACTAAACTTAAAACCTGCTGCTTTAAAACTCAAGAACAGGTGTTTCAAGCAAAATAAACACATCTTTTGACATCTTTAAAAATGATAATGGGCAGTACATATATGTGTTTTGATGTTTCCAGCAATTCATTCTAGCAATTTACTTTCTCATGCAATTGATCAAAGTATTTAAACAGACAACTTTAATAGTTCTTAAAGTGTTACCAATTTACCATTCTTATTCCATTTTAACTTTTTCTAAGAATAATGTTTAAGGTACCTCGAAGGGTCCAGGAGAGGGGGTATGTTACATCAGGGAAAAAAGCACCACACTAGGACTCCATATTTGTCTTCGCTGCTAGATTGTGAGCTCCTGGAAGGCAGAAACTAAGTTGTCTTCTTCATCTTTGAATTGTCCTCAGCACCTAGAACACTGTATGACACCAAATAGCACATGTTTACTGAATTGGGTGACTGGTTTCCTCACATGGCCTTTTGAAAAACCATTTTTTCTTTAATATGTAAAGGGGTCAATACCTCTACCATATACAGAAAACTTACTTCATTTTTTAAGGAAAACATAAATTCACTATTAGATAACTAAGAGGAGAATAAATTCAGGGGAGTTATACCTTTCCATATAAAGTTATATCTTTCCACAAAGGTATCTTTCAAATCTTATATCTTGCCATAACCCATAAAGAAAAAAGCCTAACTTTCTTAGTGAGCAAAAAAATTCACAAAGTACTTTGAGATGCATTTTTATACCTAGGAAGTTAATATGTTTAAAACATATAAAACCTAATAACTACTAGCTTTTGACAAAAGTCATAGCCTCGCAAGGATCCACGAATCCCTTGTCTGCAATTCTGAAATCCAAAAAACTCTGGAAACTAAGTTTTTATTTTTTAGTAACTTATTTGACAATCAAATTGATTTATCTTAAGCTTATTTGGCAGAAGTATCTGACCTGAACTGAATGAGGCTATTTGCTGGTATTTATTTACCCCACATGAGCATACATTTTGCTGCAAAAATATTAATATATTTGATTATGAAATGTTTTCCTGAACCCCCCTGGGGTGTTACAGAATATACAGTAAATGGCATTTGGTTTTACTTAAGCCCACTAGACCACACCAGACCTTGCCCTGGTTGCTTTACAAGGAGAAGTCTGGAGACCCTTTCCAGCCTTTCTGAGGCCATGTCCTTGGCTCCAATCCAGTCTTTTCTGCAGCCACCTTGAGTAACAGTTGAGGCTGCAGGAACAGCTCAAAAAGTCTGCCTATCATAACGTCAGTGGGAGAAATAAATATGCTTCGTGATCCTATTGAAAGTCTATGTTATTACCTTGATGGTCAATGACCCGTTGTTTAAGAAAGAACATCTCGGTCTTTCAAAAAGCACCTTTCTATTTTCACGACTGTACATTGGGCAGTTGAGGACCAGAATTAAGTTACTAGCTCTCGGCCTTGCAACGGTATCTGCTCAATATATATTTACATTTGGCTGACGCACATCTTGGGCAGTATGCAAGAATTTCTCTCACATTAAGTGTGGGCAGTGATAGATACGTGTGGAGAAAAAGTAACCGGAGGCCTTATGTTGGCTCAGCTCCAGCAATAAATCCATCATTACTCCATGTAACTGGCACGCTTCCCGAGTATCTCTCAAGTACCCTACCCTCAATTAGAGATCTTGTAGTGAATAGGGCGAGTTGTTTCTGTAACGCTAGAAGTGGCGGACCTGCTTATGCCCTACGGTGGGATATTCTGGGCTTGGATAAGACAACGTAAATACAAACCAAAATGCCCACACCAATGTTTCTGAACAGCATTTCCTCACACGAAAAGAAACAGACTTAAAATCATCCCTCTCAATATGCCTCTGTTTGAAACTGCAGTTAGTGGGTCAGACGCTCCGCTAGACCCCACCTACGTTGGGCGCGCGCCCTCAGAGCCGCGTACCGCGCTGCTCCTGCGCAGGTCCTAGGCTCCTCCCTTCAGAAGGCTCAATCCCTCCCTTTTCAGCTACTTCCGGCCCCCGCCGAACTCCCTCAACGCGCTTGCGCCGTTTTGATAGGCTTCTGGGACAGAAGTAATCAGAGCGCTGCCTCTCTGGAACCGCCCCCGCCACCTCTTCGCCCCGCCCACGCTTTACCGTCCCCTCCCGAAATCTCGCGAGGGTAGGTCCGCGTCGGTATTTTGCGGGCAAGTAGCTCTCCCAGCTGCTGTAATTGCTGCTGCGGGAGAAATTGGAGCCGCTGTCGCCGGCGCGCCCGCTCTCCCCCACTGAGAAAAGCCGCCGCCTCTTTCGCGCTCGGTATACACCTATCGCTGGGAGCGGTGGTAGCAGCAGTCCCTGGACCTACCGCCGCCTCTTCAGGCGGCAGCTCTGCTGGTCATTCCCGAAGCCGGGCAAGTGAAGGCGGCCCCCTTCCCCTAACCGGCTCCTCACTCCAGGTCGTCTGCTCCCTCCTCAGCCTCGACTGGGACCCACTTCCCCAGTCTCGCTGGGGTGGAGGACGACCAGGAGGAGACGAAAGTCACCCTTCCTCCAGGCGGCGCCGGCCCCCTCACCCGCGGGTGTGTCCTATAAATGGCGTCGGAAAGCGACACCGAGGAATTCTACGATGCCCCTGAAGATGTGCACCTGGGGGGCGGCTACCCCGTAGGGTAAGTAACTGCAGCTATGGCCCAGAAGCAGGGCATCCCAGTCCCCCGGCATCTCCTGTATCTTCCCCCTACACCCCTCCCAGGTACCGCTGTGTCCGCCACCTATGTTCCTCTCAGTCTCACTCGAGTACTTCAGAACCCAGACCTGGGGCTCCTTTGGGCGGGGTGAGTTGGAGAAAGGGGACTCGCCCACCTCGGGCACCCCCCCGCCCCTTTCCCTGATGAACGGGCCCCAGGAGCTCTCTTGAAGCCCCTTTCCCGTCTTGTCCAGCTTCCTGCGAGGTGGGACAGACAGCTTATGTGCCTTAGAGCCAGAGATTTGTATCTGTGGGGTTCGGAGCTTACCTTTTAAAACATCCGTTTTGGCCTCGGGGACCATAGATTAAAGCAGCAGTAACAGAAATTGTACTTCCAGGTTTCTTTTTTCCTTTTACCGCTAACTTACCTATTCGTTTCAGAGGTGGCTGTAACTCTCCCCTATTTGTCCTCCTCTTTTCCTTGTACAGAACAAAAAGGAGCTGGGATAAGGTTGGGTATTTACTTATGAAAGTCCTCTAGCTGATGTACTCTAGATCAACAGTGTTTTATTAAAACAGCAACGGCACCTTACAGCGAGGCAGTGGAAATTGAAGACAAGGTGGCATTAGGGAGAATGCGGTCTAAAAAGGTATCCGGACAGAAATATACACAATTGACTACAGAAATACAAACAAGTGCTGAGTAATCTGGTGGTTGGAAGGAGAGCCCCAGCTTTGTGCTCTTTATCTAATTCTGCAAGATGTTTTAGTGGTGATTAATATGGGTGATTCTGAGTAGGAAGTACGGTAGTTGGAATGTTTCGCTTGACTAGGACTTCTACTTTCTTACCGAGTTTTCCAGTTTTTGAAGTTGGAATAGTGTTTAAAGCGATTTCACTGAACTCTTCTACGGACGTGTGTGGAACTAGAGGCAGTGACATACATTTTCATGCTGTAAGAATTGGCAAAATTTGTGTGTTAGGGTAAATCACTAATATGGTTCCGGAGTTCAACTGCCTTCAATTCTCATGCTTACAAATGTGGAAGAAATACCCCGTTTGATGCAAATAGAGTTATGCATACATACATTCTAGAAGTCATATATTGGTATATATTGTGCACCAAAAAAGTTACAGCAACAAAGTCAGAAAGACATGTATGTTGGTAGATTGCAGATGTGTGTGTTTCCACCAATCTTAATGTCACCGTTGTGGGATTTTGGGGTGGCAGTGGCCAATCTTGAGATGGCATTGAATCTTCTTCAAGTTCAATATCTGAGACAAGTTCATAGCCACATAGTAGAGGATAGGAAATACTTTTGGGTTTTCAAATGTATTGGGTTCCCTTGAAATTAAATTTTTTGCATGTGGTTTTCCCTTCAAAGTAGTTAACTATCAATTCACATTAAATGAGAGACCAAATCCTTTAGTACTTTTGTGTGTGTGTGTTGGAGTGGGCAAGGGAAATATCAATCAGTTTACGTGATTGTTATCAATTTAGAACTATTGTGTGGCTATTATTTCTTTTCATTGAATAAGTTTAATTTCAAAGTTTTATCAGGACCTGTGTAAACTGTCTAGTACAGTACCTGGCACAGAGAAAGCATTCAAATGTTCATTCTCTTTCCTTTCTTGGCATTAGCAAATTTGTTAATTGTATTAAAATGCTTACTTTGGGAGAAAGTATACAGAACTTCGAGCTATTTTACTTATCTAAACAGGATGAGTCATTTTGATAGAATTGATAGTTTCTTCTTCTCCCATGGGATAATATAGCTTCTCAAGCACTTTGATCCTCTGATACTAGGTTAAAAGTGAAAAAGTCTCCTGAAGTCCAGCTTTCTAATTGTAACTCTAATCTGCCTAAATACTGGGCATGTTGAGCTCTATGGATAAAACTGCAGGGTCAGTTAGTGAATTTCATGGCTCCTTGGCATACTGGTGAGAGGATTTGGAAGAGAATAGACTCATCTGGAGAATTGCATCTGTAAAGAACTAGCAGTACTGAGAGGATAGAAAAAGGTTAGCATCATTTACATTTTCCTCTATCCCCTGTGGCAGATTTTGTCATTTGCATAAAGTACTGTGAGACTTGGCTGAGCAACTAACTACCTAGAAATGAAGTAAGAAATCTTGATTTGTGGAAACGGATGGCATCACTAGATATTTGGTCATTAGGAATATCTTCTGTCCCTTAATATGAACTGGAGTGGCATACCATACAAACTCTTAAGAGATTTAATAGACTGAATTGGGCACTTTAAGAAATGTTCCTTGCTGTTGTGTGTTTGGGAGTATACAGACTATTTCACCAAATTGTAGTAAACTGAGTAGGCAGTTGAGACTTATCTCTTATGTTTTGTTAATCAGCAGAATCCAAATATGCAGTCCATTTCCTAAAATTAATTTATTTCTTGCAATTCTTTCCCAGTGGTGTCTTCAGCTTTATTAATCTACTCTTCGAAAGCAAACTTAATAAGTTATAAATCAGCCCAGTTTTTTACAGAAAGACTTTGGATTCCAGTATAGCACACTTCTCCACAGTGGCAGATCATTTTCACTTACCCAGCTCTGCAATATATATCACATTTATAATACTTTGATTGACATTTTAGGTCTGTTTTTATTGTTCTTTTCTACATTTTTACCGATGAAGAACCTTAGGCTCAGAGAGTGTTAAGTGAATTATCCTAGGAGATACAGCTTGTAAGTGGCAGAGCTGGGACTTGAAACCAGCTCTTCAGACTCCTAGTCCAGTATTTTTATTCTAGTATATCATAGCTGCCCCACACTATGTGTGGAGGGTGGTGGTGCAGTGACAGGGAAGTGGGGAGAGATCCTCCACTAGTAGATTCTAGAGTAAAATGTTTTAGAACCAACTTGCTGAATTGAATTGATGCATCTATTTAAAACCAGTAGCCCAAACGTTTTAGTTCTCTTGGCTAGAAATTTTCACGTTATCTTTTAAGAAAGCATATTTTTGTTTTGTCAGATAGGAATTTTATAAGATCATAGGCTATTACAGCTAGAAGGGGCCTCTCTTTCATATAAAATGTTGTGAAAACTGAAGCCCAGAGAGGGAGAGTGACTCATCCAAGGTGCCACAGCAAATTAATGGCAGAGCTAGGACTAGAACCCAGACCAGTTTGACAGTTTGGTGTTCTTTCTGCTACTGTGCTGTCTTTTGATAGAGCAGGAAAGGGAGGAGGAACTGTAGTATAGTAGAAAAGAGCCCCGGACTATGAGTCATTTCATTTCCTCATCTTTAAATCGAGATTATACTCTTGAGAACACTTCCAACTCGTCATTGTATTGAGGTTTAATAGTGTATTTTTATTGATAAGCTTTTGTTCTTGGGAAATCTTTCCCTGATTTCTTTTTTACCTTTTAGTTTAACAAACTTGATGGTGTTTGGTACATGGTTTAAGACCCATAGATTTGAAATTAAGTATTTACTGGGTAATTATATATAAGGTGAATGCCTCTGCTAACTCTTGTGGTTTATACCTACACATACTAAAGGCTGGCACTGAGAATATGTTATAAAAATAAATGTTATCTTTTCAGCACTTTTTTACTGGCAGCCAAAATATTTTTGAGGTCTTAGAAGAATGGTAGAGTAACAGTATTTTTAGAGTAGGAAGGGAGTGGAAATCATTTAGCCCAGCTGTCCCATTTAACCGAAAGTGAAACCTAGGCTCAGAGAGGGGAAGCAACACATTGCTGATTAGTGGCATACTTGGAACTAGAACCCAAGTCTCTTAATTCCTCATTTATACCATGCTGCCATGTCTGTGGAACGAAGGAAAGTATTGCTGGGTATCGCTGCTATAGGTTTCTGGCACTTACCCTGTTATCCGGGATCCTAAGAAGATCTACTGCTATCTAACTTGACCGTTTTTCATGCCTTGCCCATCAGACGACATTGACTGTTTTAGGATCCTAACTTTTGCTCACTAATTTTCTCCAAATCAGGATAAAAAAAGAGTGGCAGAATAGCTTATCTAAGAACAGTGGTTGTTATTTATATTATTTTATTTTTAGGAGTCAGTTAGTGTTGACTTCAATCTACCACATGCAGTTTAGAGTAATGGCAATTAATTGATGAAATCATGGGAACTGAAACCAAACTGTCCTGAAGAATTGTTAGGTCTAAAAAAGTTGCATAGCCGCCTTTGTTGAAAACTCACCTTCTCACTTTACTATAGCATCAGAAACATTTCTCTCTAAATTGAAAATTGATATAAGCTTTAATTTAAAAAATATTTGTGTGATATGAATTACTTTAGGCAAGTTTCCTTAGAATGGCTGTTTATTCATGAGTTGGCATTTGATCATAGATTATATTTGATTGCTGTTGGCTTTGTGGATTGATAGAAATATATTTGTAAATGCTGTTTTATCACACTCATGTAATATATTGAAGTGGGGGGAAAGCTTCTACATATTAGTAAATTCAATTCTAAATTTAGTGACCTCCAGCTGTCAACTGGTGACTCATGGAGGTAGGACAGTCCTTAGCAGTATATGGCAGTTTGGGGGCTCAATTTGAATCTGTACAAACTCCTGTAAATTGAAAACTTTATTTTGTTCTCGTGATAACCTACTTCATAAAATAGGGTAGATAAAATTTTATTTTTAAAAATGTAAAAACCTAAATAGTTTTAGGATGTTAAGTTCAGTGGTAGTCTTATAGAGTAGAAAATAATTTCTAATTATTGGTATTTGAGACTTATTATATAACCTTTACATTACACAACACTCCGTATGTTCTTCAGTTCATTGTTACGACTTTGACAAAGTCAGGTGAATTTGCCAGGCAAGCCCCTTGACAAGCTGTTTGTTTCCTCCTCGTACTCTGTCTACAATTTGGTACTTACTCCTGGGGTAGTAGAGGTGGTGATAGTGGAGATGGAGGAAGGGCGTATGAAGAGGAAATCATGGAGGTTGTGGTGAGGCAGGTGAAGGGAGCCCCAGCAGTGAGTTTAGAAACCTGGTTAAAAGGCTGCTTCCTGGGGCATGGATAGTTGAGATAAGACAAATCTCACCCTTTATATACACACATACACAGTGTGAATTATATAATCCTTTGTGTAGAAGATTAATAACCTGTAAGAAATACCTCAAACGAAAGTTAAAGTAATAAAAATTGTAGATATTTTATGATGCCCTACTGATATTTAACTTGAATTGATACTTAACCTACATTTCTGTTTTCTATCCAGAGCTAAGCTAATTTCTGTAAACTTTCACAAAGTCTGTTCCCCTCTCACTGTTGGGTATTATTCAGCTAAACAGTTAAACCTTTAATTGGGTGCTTTCTTTACTCTTCAAAGTGGAACTCTGTCTATTCTCTTATTTCAAACTGAGCAGTCTTTGTGTTAGTCTGTCATCTCATGATTCAAAATTGAGGAAAAAGCACCGAAGACATAATGTGGGCCTCATACCTGATGGCAACCCCAGTGTTTTTCCCCAGTTGGTATACAAATTTATCTTGGTTACTATGGCAACCAGTCTATCAGTTATTCTTCTAGCTCTTTTGCCTTCTCTCAGATACTAGGATTACCATATAATCAGGTTCTGCTAAAGCCCTTCAGGTTTTAGCATTTTATTACCAGCTGCAGCTGTCTGGCAGTTTACAATTTGGCATTCCATCAGAGTCAGTTGCTTTTAAGTCCACAAAACCTTTTTGTCTCCAAACCTTTTTTAAACATACAGAATTTAACAAAACCATGTTTAGGCAGCAATTTCCTCATACTAATTTTCTCAGTTTCAATGTTAGTCATTGCCTTGAAGATTGAATGCCTTACATCATTGACATCCAATGGCCATCCCTTTGTGATACCAAGTAAAATAAATTTCAAGATCAAGGGTGACCATTTAGGAAATACACTTGCAAATGTGATTGTGAACTCAGTATCATCACGAACTAGCTAAATGACTTAAAAGTATCTTGATTCATCAGCAACTACCAAATAAATAATCTGGCTTTTAACAAAAATGATTTCTATAGGTCGTAGAAAGAATGGCCTTTAATTCTTTTTAGTTTGAGAAAATTGTTTAGAAATTTAATAGGAAATGTTATCTTTCTTTTACAGCCTTTGAATAAACAGGAAGGGAAAGGTAAAGACATATGTGTCTTTGTTTTAAGTCTTTCATATTACTTGACGTACATTTTTTATCTCTTAAAAATTTCAGAATTCATATAACTAAAATAGTTTTAGAAATTATAAATATATTTACTTGTCTTGTTAAAAATAAGGATAGTGAAGAAATATTTAGAATATATAAGCTGCTCCTGTTAATGTTTGTTTTGGTGCTCATGCTAAGTATTGCACTGTGTGGTAATGACTTCTAAATATGCACAATTAATCTCTTGGGTTAACTGAATTGGAGGTGGTTACTCTGTCAATGACTTAACCAATATTGCTACCTATTTTCATACATAACAACATATGTCATTTCTTTTTTAAAAAGTAGAATTTTACTTTTAAAATATTATGTATACTTTTCAAAAAGTACTTATTTTTCTTTGTTTTTTTTTTTTTTTTTTTTTGAGACAGACTCTCGCTCTGTTGCCCGGGCTAGAGTGAGTGAGTGCCGTGACGTCAGCCTAGCTCACAGCAACCTCAAACTCCTGGGCTCAAGCAATCCTTCTGCCTCAGCCTCCCGAGTAGCTGGGACTACAGGAATGTGCCACCATGCCAAGCTAATTTTTTCTACATATATTTTTAGTTGTCCAGATAATTTCTTTCTATTTTCAGTAGAGACGGGGTCTCGCTCTTATTCAGGCTGGTCTCAAACTCCTGACCTCGAGCGATCCTCCGGCCTCGGCCTCCCAGAGTGCTAGGATTACAGGCATGAGCCACCGCGCCCGGCCAAAAAGTACTTATCTTTCTGAATTAGAAGATTATTATAGTAAGCTTGTGAGTTTGTATTTTTGGTAGTGAAATGATTAAGTGCCCAGGAGTTTGAGACAAACCTGAGCAACATAATGAGACCCTGCCTTTACCTCCACCCCAAAAAATTAAGTCTTCCTGGCTTCAATTTTTATTTAAATCATGATTTGAATGGTTTCATTTTAAGATTAGTATATCCTATCCAAAAACTGTAGTTAAATTCCAATAATGCCCCAAGGAGAACTTTAATTGCACAAATAGACTTAAGAGCAGTTTTCCTTTCTCCACAGAGCCCTAATCCTTAAAACTTTTAAAGGGGGAGGAGTGTAAATTTTTTAAAAATCCAAGGGTGAAGCATAAGATTTTTGGAAACTTCCGTAGAAAACTTTAACAGTATTTTCCTATAGGCAGCCTGTAAAGAACAAGCCATATCTGTATAAAACCTACTTAACCACTACTAATTGTAATAGACTATTCCAGCACAAAACTTACTGAATTGTGGGCATTCTTACGAAGCACAAATCAAACTTTCTAGAGAACCGATAAATGGTATGTAGTGCTCTATGCAAACTCACTTTCTCAGAATAGGCATCTTGGTTATTAAGTGGGCTCAAGAGAAGGGGTGGGCGTGTTCTTTCTGACATTGCTCTTGAACTGGTAAGAATAGTTGCAGATGAAATTAATCTGTAGTCGTCTTTTAACTCTATCCTTGAAAGTCTTTATTTAAATTGGGAGACCGATGGAATCATCTTTCTGGTTATTAGCAGTACTATTAACAATTTGAGTGTTTTTTTTAAACCTCTATTTTGAAATATGCTTATCTAACCCACATCAAACTGAAACCACAGGTGATTTGAACATTTCCTTCAGCCCCAGTTTTACCCCTTTCACTGACAGTTTTCTCCTTCCTAGTTTACCCAATGTCATTAGTACAGAGATTTCCTAGCATAACAACTTCTTGTCCCTTACAACTGAGAAGGGTCAGTGATGGAAGAAGTATAAAGGGTGGGAACTTCTGGAAGGAGTAAGGGAAAAATTGGTTAAACTGGAGAAAGTGGATGAGTTGGTAAGTGGGATTGGTTAGTGCAACAGTCCCCAACCTTTTTGGCACCAGGGACTGTTTTCGTGGAAGACAATTTTTCCACGGACCGGGGAAGGGTGCATGATTTCGGGATGATTCGAGCGCATTACATTTATTGTATACTTTATTTCTATTATTATTACATTGTAATATAATGAAATAATTATACAATTCACCAAAGGTTGGGGAAACCCTAGGTTAGTCACAGGTGTGGCTCAGTCACTGGATTAGTGGAAGATAGATGAGTGGAATGAATAAGTAGCATGATAAAACTAGTACCTTTGGCCGGGCGCGGTGGCTCACGCCTGTAATCCTAGCTCTCTGGGAGGCCAAGGTGGGCAGATCGTTTGAGCTCAGGAGTTCGAAACCAGCCTGAGCAAGAGCAAGACCCCGTCTCTACTAAAAATAGAAAGAAATTAATTGGACAACTAAAAATACATAGGAAAAAAAATAGCCGGGCATGGTGGCGCATGCCTGTAGTCCCAGCTACTCGGGAGGCTGAGGCAGAAGGATTGCTTGAGCCAAGGAGTTTGAGGTTGCTGTGAGCTAGGATGACGCCACGGCACTCTAGCCCAGGCAACACAGTGAGACTCTGTCTCAAAAAAAAAAACAACGAGTACCTTTGTAAGTGAAAGCAAGTAGATTTGTCCATACTTTGCAATGGATATTTTATCTTTATTGGATTGGTTTAAAGGATTAAGGTTAAGGACTGGGATCAGTGGTTTTTCCTTTAAATGAACTTTACTATCCCTATTATGTCCCAGGTCATAGCTCTTAGCTGTTGACTTTTAACTTTTGCCTTATTTCCCAGGACAGAGAGGTCCACAGCTGATGTGTAGTAGTGGCAGAAGATTTAGGTGGGGATGGGGGTGGTGAGTAGGCATGCTTTGTGGTGTCTACTCTTCACAATTTCTTCTACTTTTGAACTTCCTGGTTCTCTTCAATCTCCACCCAGGCTCCCCCCCAACACACACACACACACACACACACACACACACCCACACCCACCCACCAGTTTCTATAAAAGGAGAGAGATAAGGGAGGGAGCTGAGGCAAGGAGAGTGGTTTGGATTTATGGGACCTTTGTAACTCGGGGGACATCCTGTACTTAGTAAATATTAAATGTTAACAGTGAAACCTTGGGAGGTGTTGCCAGTTATCCTGTACTATGTCAATTCCTTGTTACCAACTTTTTTTCCCAGGGATGAATATATTCACAGGAAGAAAGAAGTATTATAGTCCTATATGTTGTCACATGCAAAAGAATGATAATGCCAACTAATGTTGGGCATTCATTTTCAAAGTTCTTTCACTTGTGTTATTGCTTCTGTTTATCCTGCAGTTCTGTGAGATAGGTAGGACAATTACTGGCAGCTCAGGTGGGTAAGACACAACCGTCAAAAGGTGGAACTTCACTAACTTGTGGTAACTAGATGAATGGAGACATAGAACATTAGGTTCCTCCCTACTTTCCTTTTCTAAACTGTAAACATTTTAGGATACTATATTTTAAATGTGAGTTATTAGAATGATAGAGCTAACTCTCCTACCATTTGGGTATGTATAATTTACTGTGTAAAACAAAAGAAGTATTTTTATGCCCTTCATTTTAAGCTTTGACATTATTGATTATTGTATGGTAGCCAGGTCAGAAAATGACCTTGCTACTCAAAGAGCTGGAATTCCAGATGGTGTTCACTGCATGTCAAAGGGTATGGTCTTTGTTCCTAAGGGAAACCCCCTCAGGGTATGAGCCACTGCTAATTTGGACTTCTGTGCCACATCAAAAAGTCTTAATCCCAGATTTTTTTTCTGTAATTGTGTTACAGATTGTTGTCACTTGTTAGGCCACATTGCTTTTGTTTTTGTTTTATTTTAGTATAGCTGATTCATGTTTTTGGCCACAAGCCACTAACTAGAAACACAATGTTTCTTTTTGTCCTCTTCCCCCTTAAAATGTGTTTTCTAGCAGTCGTAGTGACTGTATGTGGTAGTTATTAACATTTTCCACCTAATCAAAACTCTGTTGGCTATCAAATTAATGGGAAAAATGGATTCCTAATACTAGGTAATTAGAAAAATCAAATGATTACTAATTACCATTAAAGATATAAATAAGATTGAACAATCTTTTTTGTAATTAATAAAGGGCCTAAACTTGGCCTACAGAATGGTTTTATGTAGGTAAGCATTGTAGGTAAATCAAGATTTTTATAGAATATTTATCAAGGGCTTGATACATATTTCATAAAAGAATGCAGAAGTAGAAATTCAAATACATAAAGCATAGAAATTCAATTTATAAAATAGTGCTTGATATTAAATCTTACTGAAATATGTTTGGTTTTCTATTATTCATGATATTGAGGGAGAACATGAATAATTAAAAGCTACCAGTTACACCAAAATCTTATTCAGCCATTAGTTTACAACTTCCTTTCCCATCAAACCTTTTATCAGAGATAATAAAAGTAGATTATCTTTAATTAAAAAAGCAATATAAATGGTTTGATTTGAGTTTTGTTCCTCTGCTCATCTTTGGTGATGAGCAGTGAACTCAGAGGAAGGAAAATATGGAAGTTGTGACAGGTGCTTTAGAGTGCTAATTTTTATTTAGAAGTTACTGGCATTTACTTTTTAAGATTAGTACTCAGTTGAATATTTTAGACAACTTACAAAAATCATATTAGCACATTAACTTGATAAAGCTTCTGTAATATGACCATAGCCCAACATCTTGTTTGTTTACTTTTTAAAAAGTAAGTAATTAAGCATGATTACATTAGGTATTGATTTCTCCAGGCAGGCAATAAGTTAGTTATCTGTTTCTGTCTTGATTTTACTAGCAATTATTTTAAATAATTAATAGATGGAACTTTTATTCTAACCTACTTTGACAAATTGGGACATTGTGATATAGCTTCCTTACCCTGGAGTTATCGTTTTAATGTAGCTATTTATTGAATGATTGTAAACATATAAAGTAGAATGTTTTTAGCTTAGAATTCCTGAGTAGGCTCAGGGAAATGATTTATTTTTCTGTTATTTTGTCAATAAATACATTATCAAGCTGTTCTTTTAGGAATATGGCATAAAACTATACTATATAAATCATTTTTGAAAAATCAGTTTGTCATTTTAGACAAGATATAGTTGCTTAAGGGTCCTATTTTTAAGTTCTTAGTTACCCTATATGTGAACAGATTCTTATTTCACAACAAAGTTTTCTTTGATTCCATTGAAGATCATTTACAAATATTGCCACAAAACCTTTCAAAAAATGTACAGCTATTTTACAAATTTTCATACCATCTATTTCTATTAATATCATTGATAAAATTATTAGGTATTTTTAGATATATTCTACTTCTAGGCTTTCATAGTATTTAAAACTTAAATGTCCTTTCAAAGGATAATAAAAGTAATAATTCACATCTTGAAGATTCAGTTAATTCTCTGTTAGATAATTGTCGTAACTGTATTCTCAGCTTTTTGTTAATCTTGTTAATAAACCAATATTGCCTCATATCAAGGTGAATTTGAGTGATTCCTATTTTCTATTGCCTAGTTAAAACATAACATTTTAGGATATATTAGGAAAATTAGACTAGTTTATGATTGCCTAGCACTTATTTTTTTCCAACTGTTTACTAGACTTTTTAGGTTTAATTGGCACTGTTACTTTTTGTAATAGCCAACTTAAAATAGTACTATGAGAATGGGAGTGGTACTGTCACAAATGATTTGGATTTGAAAGGCTAGCAGACTTAGATGCCATTTCTTCAATTTGAGTATTGTTGTTTTTAGGTTGAAGGTGCTTCTTGACTTCCCAGTCTTCTATGAGGGGTTTTCATGCTTAGCATAGAATCTAGTAACTTTCCACAGAATATAACTAATTAATACAATCAGTATATACAGTTCAACTCCAATGTATTATACAATACTGCATCCCAAATTTTAAAAGCTACACACTTAGAGCAAGATTTAAAAACAAAGCAAAACTGTCTCTTGTTCTCTAAATATGAACTGTTTTCAATTTTTGGTTCAACCTGGGGTTGGTTGATGTGTTTTTACTTTTGTTTTCTGCTTCATTTTTGTTGTCGTTGCTGCCGTTGTTTTTCTGCCTGGCCTCGGTGGGCCAGAAAAAAAAATCAGCACTTTCTGAGCACCAGAAATCTTCTGATTCCCTGTTTAGACTTAGCACTTTAGTGTTGGTCTTAGTTTGCTATCAGATTTCACTGGTTCAGCTTTAGAAATTAAAACCCTTTAAATTAGCTACTTACTTTAATAACTGGCTAAGGCCTTATCTATGCTCATATCTTGTTCACCTCAAGGACCTCAGAATCCCAGCACCTTCTTAGTATAGGCAAGCAATTCCTTGCCCTGTTTGATTCAGTTCCTTGATGTACTGTTTAAGCTCATCTTACTTTTCTATTAATATTTTCATTAAGGCAAAGGATAGAGAGGGATAAAAACAAAATCAAGCTGTAGGTTAATTCCCTGTTAAACCCTTTGTAGTCACTTTCCTCTAAGAAAAATGTTTCTCAAGCAGCCCGCTTTATTTCAGCTGACTCACTCCATAATCCCTCCTTCCATGTCATTGCTCCTTTTTACCTCTCTAGGAGCCTGTGAGGAATTTTACAACCTTACAAGAGGCCTTCTTCAGAGCAAATCATCTTTTTTTCTCAGAGCCTTAAAGAAAAAGTGAGTCCTCTCATTGCTAGAAAAAAGATCTCATTAGTCCATTTTTCTGTGTTTTCCAGTTGTTTTGGTATATTCTTTTCATGGAGTGTAACAAGGGTCTGGAAATGGGGTTGTTGAGTGTGAGATTGTTCTTATATTTTATTTTTGTACTTTAAGAGGTGGTTCTTGAGTTCCCAGTTGCTTAGTTGAATATGAAGCAGGTGGCAAATATAGATTTAGTCTGCAAATATAGATTCCTCCCTATTCGCAGAGGGGTTTGTTTGTTTTTCTTTCGGATAACCCTCAGGTAAGGAGTAGAGAAACACCAAACACAAAAAGGCAGAAGGATTTATCTGTAGCTAATGGGTGAGAAACTAAAGATAGGATGGCTTTATATGGGCTCCGGCTCTTTGAAACCACAGAAATTCAATGTTCTTTTTAAAAAATAGACGTAAGCACTGCACCAAGATTTTAAGTCCCTATTACCCCAAGGCCATAGCACATGAGTGATGAAGATATGAGTTTAAAATGAGAAAAGGTGATCCACTAATTGCCTGGAGAAAAACCACTTGGGGAAGCTCTGAAAAACCCAGATTAGATTCCTACTGTAATCAGCGGTGTCAGTAGCTGATTTTGAAACGTGGGTTTTGCAGTAAGCCAGGCAAGGCAGTGCAACTAGCTTCTGTTTGGGAAATCTAATCTATACAGGTTCTTAATACAAATTTATATTCATTACCATTCAAATCTAGGAGCTATTAGTGCTTCAGGTTGTGGAAGGATGTTGAGATAAATGTGTTTACAGAACTGAGAAACAAATCTATTTCATATTGCAGAATGTTCATCGGTTTTTTATTGATATAGAAATAATATAATTGAAGTATTTCTAATATCCTTTTTATACAGTGAGGAGAGCATCCTAAA
>NW_012149975.1:1159922-1164038 GCF_000956105.1 Propithecus coquereli | reverse complement strand
AGTTGTCCAGATAATTTCTTTTCTATTTTTTGGTAGAGACCGGGTCTCACTCTTGCTCAGGCTGGTCTCGAACTCCTGACATTGAGCCATCCACCCGCCTCGGCCTCCCAGAGTGCTAGGATTACAGGCGTGAGCCATCGCGCCCGGCCGAAAACTTCATTTTTGATATTTGATCTCTACAGTGGTGAAGCTTCAGTGTTTGTCTTTACTTGAAAAGATTACCAATTGTTCAAATATATTATATGCCAAGTTAAAGGAGAGAAAAAAAACAGAGTATGTATAAAGATTTGATTAAATCAAATGACCTAGGTATAAATTTTGGGATTCCTAGGGTAAAACAAAAGTCACAAAAAGCTCTGCTCTTTTACTAATTTTTAAAAATGACATTTCCAGCTCCTCCCATGTAAGAACTATTTAGACAGTTTATAATAACCATCAGTAAGCAGAAAAATTCATCTTTAGCAAGTGCCAGTTTAGAGCATTAAACTAAAGCGTTTTGTGTACATTTATTTAGTGTTTGAAAGCACTTCCAGTTCTCGGTAACCTTGTATAATTTTCTATTGTAGAAATAGCTGGAAGGGCTATTCCAGGAAGCCTTTCCAAACATATTCTCTTCCCCTCTGATATATACACTTAGGTGCCCCTATTCTGTGGTTCCAGGATGTCATGTGCTTATGTCTCTCATTGTAGTTGCCACATTGTATTGAAATTATCTATTCATGTATTTGCCACAACTCACCAGATTGTGACCTCTCTGTGGTCAAGGGCTGGGTCTTTCTCATCCTTTTTTTTTTTTTTTTTTTTAATGCCTGGCAGTGCCTGCCTGGCACATGGTAGATAACCAATAAGGATTTGTTGATTTAATGAAAGGACCTAAAGGTTCAACTAATCCAGCTCCTTCATTTTACAGGTGTGGAAATTTGAGCTATAGAGAGATTGTGACTTTAGAAATAGAAACAAGAGACCATGGGGGTCGTCTATTCCAGTCGTCTGCAATATCTTTTTAAGGTTATCATTAAATTTCTGTTTGAATACTTTATCAGGGAAGCAGCTCATTCCTATTTCTAAACTCCAGTTGTTATTAAGCTCATTAGGTTGAGCAAAAGCCTACCACCTTGTAATTTCTACTTAGTCCTAGTTCTGCTGTGTGATGCCCCAAACATTTGAAGACAGCTACATTTGCTTCCTTATCGTCTCCAGATTAGCCATCCTTAGTTCTTTATATCATTTCACTCAGTTTCTAGAACATTCACCAGATTGGTTTATTTCTTTTGGATATGTTTTTTTTTCATCATTGTTTCTTTTAAAATGTATCCCAAATAGTACACAACGTTCTTAAGTATACTCTTATCAGTGAGAAGTAGAGTAGAATTTACCACTCCCCTTGCTCTGGACTTAATAGAGATAGTTCTGTTAATTCAGCCTAAGAGCACACTAGTTCTTTGGCAGCCATATCATAGTCTTCACTCTGAGCAATCAACAAAAATACATAAATGTTTGCACGTGATTTGCTGTTAAACCATGTCTCCCCTATCATGCATTTTACGTTATATCTACTACATTTCATTCTTTCAAGATTTGAGCCATTGTTCTAGCCCAATGAAATCTTCATGGATCCTGTCAGCCAGTATATTACCAATCCCTCTCAACTTTGGGTCATCTGTGAATTTGGTAGATATGCCATAAGTGTTCTCATCCAAGACAGTAGTAAAAACATCAAGTGGAATAGAAAATTTAGTGTTTAAATCCAGATTTTTTTGTGTACAGTATTCCCTTTACAGTCTAGGTAGTAACCCTATCAAAAGAGAAATTAGGTTAATCTTACATGATTGGCTTCTGTTAATGCTTGCTGACTCTTAATGGGTATCTCTTTTCCTTGCCTAAGGCTCTTAAGCCATTTAACAATATGTTTAAGAAATTTGTTTGGGATTGACATCAAGTCAGTCTTTCTATAGTTTGTGGCATCTACCTGCTTTCCACTGTTGACTATTAGAGCATTTTCCTTTCAGCATCTTCTTCCATTCTCCCTGAGTCTTCAAAGGTTTTAGATGGGGATTGAGCTTTGCAAATTCTTAGATACACTGGGATATAATTTATCTGGGACAGTAGAAATGAACTCATTTAGAATAGTTAGGTACTTTTATCTCCTTGAATGCTTTGGGATTCAATTTCCCCATTCTGCAATTTGTTTTTCCCTTTCTGGATTGACTATCAGTAATCTTAATTGGAAAAAAAAGAATTGAGGCAGCCTTTTACATTTTAATAATGTGTACTTATCCACTATAAGCAGACCTGCACTTTCTTTTTGTTGTTCTTGTTCTGAGTATAAATTAAAGAAAATCTTTGTCTCTGGTATTTTTAAAAAATCGTAGCACATTCTGAGTATCAGCCTTTCTGATACTGTTCTTACAGGCTTTTGAAATTTTCTTTGGATATGTGCCTGTTCCATCCCTCCAAGCTCTCCTGTGTGTTTTCCTTTAAAATATTTCTTATGACATGTCACCATGGAGATGCAATCAACAAAATTCAGACCATGAGAAATTCTACAGGATAAGCAACCTACTTTCTTCAATACATGAATTGAAGGCAATAAAAGAGATTGAAGAGGAACCCACTGATTTATTGAACCTACTGATTTGCAATGTATGGACCTTATTTGATTGAAATAAGCCAACTGTAAAAAAAAAATTGAGGCAATCTTGGAAATCTGAATGTTGACTGTTATATAATAAGTAATTGTTCAATTTTATAATGGTGTTGTGGTTTTGTTTCAAACTTTTTTTTTTCCTTTTTAAAGAGATGGGGTCCAGGCTGGAATACAGTGGCGATCATAGCTTACTGCAGTCTCTAATTCCTGGTCTGAAGCTATCCTCCTGCCTAAGCCTCCTGAGTAGCTGGGACTATAGGTGCATGCCACTATGCACAGCTAATTTTTCTTATTGTAGAAACAAGGTCTTGCTATGTTGCTCAGGGTGGCCTGGAACTCCTGGTCTCAAGCGATCATCCCGCCTTGGCCTCTCAAAGTGCTAGGATTACAGGCATAAGCCACTGCACGCCAGCTGTAAAGAGAAATCTTTATTCTTTTTAGATGCATACCGATATGTTTATGGTTAAAAATTAAATAGTTTGTGGGATTTACTTGAAAATAATCTGGCAGGCAAGTAGAGGGAAGAGTATTAATATTGATCATTATTGAACATGATCAGCATATACAAGGGGAGTCATAATAATTATCCCAATTTTGTATGTTTGAAATATCCATAATTAAATGTTGGAAAAACTCCCCCAAAATATTTTTTATTGTCACATAGATTGTTACTGGCAGATTTAGAACCAAAACTCAGGTCTCATTCTGGCTCATGTTCTTTTATTGTGTTGCTAAAATTATAGCTCTTCTACTTCCAAATTAATGTCATGTTGTACTTTCAGTTTCTGGGACCCCCAAGCTTTCCCTGGGAAATTTGTAGTGGTACTTGTGGATAAATCAAGACCTTAATAAATGGCCACGGTTCCACTTGACTGGTTATCTACCCATGTGAAACCATGAAGGGACATTAGAATTATTAGGGTAAATAGGCTGCATGGTTTATTAAAGCCAGCAAAAACTTGGTTCCTAGTCCTCACTAGGCCTTAGCATAAGTTCTAGGATGGCAGTGACCATGTTTGTTTTGTTCACTACTTTATACCCTGGCACCATGCCTGGTACATAGAAAGCAATAAGTAAATGTCAAATAAATTGATTAATTTAACCTTTTTTGGCCTCATTTTCCTCACATGTAAAGTGAGAAAGTTGGTCTAAATGATTCTTAAGGTTCCTTCAAAAACTAAAAAAAAATCATTCTTGCCTTCTGAATAATTCTTGCTCACCAAAAGCACAGGCAACAGAAGCAAAAATAGACAATGGGATTGTATTAAACTAAAGAGCTTCTGCACAGCAATGGCTTTTAAAAAGTTTTATTAAACTTAAGCCCATTATCCAAAGTGGGGCACCACAAGAGCAGCAGAACGGGATCCATTTGTACCATCAAATTGGTATTAACTAATCAACACATAAATGCACATATCAGAACAACATCTATTGGATGTTGGGGAAGGGGGAGGGCGGCGGGAGGAGGG
>NW_012149975.1:1158651-1159872 GCF_000956105.1 Propithecus coquereli | reverse complement strand
ATCGGTTTTTTATTGATATAGAAATAATATAATTGAAGTATTTCTAATATCCTTTTTATACAGTGAGGAGAGCATCCTAAAATGACTTTGTATATGTAGTAACTGAATCCCTTTTTTAATGACAACATACTTTTAATTGATACTTATCTGGAAACTTGGCTGTTGATGTTTATTTGACTTATTATATAGGTTAACTTCATTCTAAACATGTTGACTGAGGATGGTTTCATGTAAATATCTTTATGAATAATGGTTATATTGTCAATTTACTTGTCTAGAGATTTTGTCAATGTGTTACGGTAGCCATCTTGTTTTGGGGGAGGGTTCGGGGGGACAGTCTAAGCCAAAAAATGAAGCTGTTAATATATCTTCCTACTCTTCACTGAGCTTTTTTTGATAAATGTACATAATACCATACATAGCATTTGCATTTCAGCATACATACTAAATGCAGTCTGGAAGAGCTCAGACTGAATGCACATGTGCAAATTTTTTCCCCATTCAGTGAACAGTATTGAATACTTAGATGAATATTTATGCAATGATATTGGCCATGCAATTCTTCCTGCTTTATTTCTTCATCACACACTAACAGATCATAGGATTGTCTACCTAATTAACTTGAGCTTGGGGTAGAGTGGCTAGATAAAGTACAGGACACTCAGTTAAATTCCAGTTTCAGATAAACATAGTAAAAATGTATTTGTTGTTTTAGTGCAATGGTATTTATTTTAGTGTCTAACACTTTTGGAAGTGCATCGGTGAAAACAAAACTGAAAAATGGCAAAACTTAATATATTGTTTAGGGATACATGCATGTACAATGAAATTTTTTAAAAATGAAAAAGTAAGGGAACAATAAACAAAACCTAGGATAGTCGTTACCTCTAAGGGAGAGGCAGGCAGATGGAATAGAGTACACAGTAGCTGTACTGGTATTGATGCTGTTCTAATTCACAGGTAACGTGGTGAGTCACAGGAGTTCATTTTATTTGTTAATGCTTCATAGTTACACATACACATTGTGCATATCAAATACAGAATAATAGTTTAAATGTTAAATTAAAACATAGATTTCAATGAGAAATCAGCCTATATACAAAGTTTAACTGTATATACTTTCCAAAATAAATCCAAAGTCCCAAAAGTAAGGTGAAGAGCCACCAGTTTCCTAAAGATCATATCAAGTAATTAATAGATTCTAGAATGATTACTTGCCTG
>NW_012149975.1:1148657-1154315 GCF_000956105.1 Propithecus coquereli | reverse complement strand
TTTTTAAAAGAATACTTTTAGGATTTTGAAAAAGACTACTGTACATTTCTTTAACACTAGGTAACATTGATAAGTAATATGTTCATTTTGAACAACTGTAATAGAAAAACCATAGTTGTTATATTGCATCCAAATCTGTTTAAAAAGTAGGCTACTGCTATATATTTTCTGTTGGATTGACTTGTAATCCAACAGTAAATGAATACTGTTCTCAACGTACTAAATTAGAGAGTCAGGTTTAGCTAGTTCCAAAGTTGATCCGTGTCAAAGGGTTAATAAAATGTTGCTTTGCTAACATATTTGTATCTTTTGCTGCAATTGTATTGAGTACCATACTGTTATATCAGAGTTTATTAAAGGATTTGACATCTTGCTTCCTGTGGAAACTCAGGGGGCAGCTTTTGAGTAAGTTGGCAGTTATTGTCATCAGATCCAAATCCCAGTGACTAGACACCTACCCATGGGAACAATGACCTTATTATTCACGTGAAATTTTGCTTTGGGTATCTGAAGGTTATCACTGAATCAGGTCAGAGTTTATAGAAGAAAAATAATTCCTATACTATTCTATAAAATCACCAGAAGCAATGTTTTGAAGCCATGTAAATTTTTTAAAATAGTGACTATTGCACAGATATTAAAATACATTGGTACTGAACACCAGTACTCTGGCTGCAAAAGAAAAACTTCTATAATTAAAGTGCCAAATGGATAGGGAACTCTCGAGAAAGCATGTCACACATTGATTCATATTCAAACAGCTTCATTAGTATAAACTAAACAGTGTGTGAAATAACTTTCTCATAGAAAACAGGATATAATGAATTAAAATGTTCTATCTATATTGAAACTTGCTAAAGTAGTAATCTGAAAAGTGCCTTTATATTCAAAACCTAAATTGAAGCCATACTAAATAAGTTTAATGTTTGATCTGAAAGCCATGTGGATTGTTTAGTAGAATACCAATACTTAGAGTTTATTTTGAAGCTGTTTCAAAAATTGCTTGCTTTTCATGTTTAAATTTAATAGCACCATTGATGGACACTGTCTTCAATTTTAGAAACTATGCTGCAAGATCAGAAATTTACTGTGTTTTCGACATTGGTCTAGGCAATGATTTTTTTTGGATTTGATCCCAAAATCACAAGCAACAAAAGCAAAAATAGACAAATGAGATTGTTATCAAACTAAAAAGCTTCTGTATAGCAAAGGAAACAACAGAGTAAACAAACAACCTACAGATTGGGAGAAAATATTTGCAAATCATACATCTGATAAGGGGTTAATATCCACAGTATATAAGGAACTCAACGCAATAGCCAGAAACAAATAAACCAATTTTAAAAATGGGCAAAAAAAAGGACCTGAATAAACATTTCTCAAAAGAAGATATACAGATGGCTAACAGGTACATGGAAAAAAAAGCTCAACATCACTAATCATGAGGGAAATGCAAATTAAAACCACAATGAGATGCCACCTCTTACCCATTGGGATGGGTGTTATTATTTTTTGAGATAGAATCTTGCTCTGTCGCCCAGGCTGGAGTGCAATGCCACAGTCATAGCTCACTGCAGCCTCAAACTCCTGGGTTGAAGCAATCCTCCAGCCTCAGCCTCTGGAGTAGCTGGGACTACAGGCACGTGTCACCATGCCCAACTAATTTTTTTCATTTATTTAGAGACAGGGTCTCACTGTGTTGCCCAGGCTGATCTTGAACTCCTGGCCTGAAGTGATCCTTCCGCCTCAGCCTCCCAAGTGGTTGGGATTACAGGCATGAGCCACTGTGCCTGACTCTGGATGGCTGCTATTAAAAAGACAAAAAGTGATGCTGGTGAGGATGTGGAGAAAAGGGAACCCTTGTACACTGTTGGTAGGAATGTAAATTTGTACGGTCATTATGGAAAACAGTATGGAGGCTCCTCAAAAAACTAAAGATAGAACTACCATATGACCCAGCAGTCCCACTACTGGTTATACATCCAAAGGAAACGAAATCAATATGTTGAAGAGATATCTGCACTCCCATGTTCATTGCAGCACTATTCACGATAGCCAAGATATGGAATCAGCCTAAGTGTCCATCAACAGTTGAATAAATAAAGAAAACATGGCATATATACACAGCGGAATAATATTCAGCCTTAAAAAAGAAGAAAATCCTGTCATTTGCAACAACATGGATGAATCTTGAGGATGTTATGTTAAGTGAAATAAGCCAGGCACAGAAAAATAAGTACTACATGATCTCACTTATATGTGGAATCTAAAAATATGGAATTCATAGAAGCAGAGAGTAGAATGGTGGTTGCCAGGGTCAAGGGGGAGTAGAGGGGTTGCCAGGGTCAAGGGGGAGTAGAGGGGCAGCCAGGAAATGGGGAGATATTGGCCAAAGGGTCTAAAGTTTCAGTTAGACTGGAGGAATAAGTTCTGGAGATGTATTGCACAATGTGGTATCTATAGTTAATGTATTGCATATTTCAAAATTGCTAAGAGTAAATTTTGGATGGTCTAACCACAAAAAATGGTCAGTATATGAGGCAAAGAATATATTAATTACCTTGATTTAGTCTTTCCACAATGTATACATATATCAAAACATCTCATTGTGCCCCATAAATATATAAAATTATTTGTCAATTAAAAATTTTTTAAAAATTTAAATATTTACTAGTAATTAGTATTAATATGTTGGAAGTTTTTTGGTTTTTCTCCTGCTATTAGGTGAGCAAGGAAGCTTAGCTCTTTAAAGTTATATTTTCTTCAACTTTGTAAGAAGCACATTATTCAAATAAAGCTTTGTTAATTATACATTTAAATGCATCAAAAATATTTGATTTAAAGGTACCCCATAATGAAACCTTTTGAAATGAAAAATGAACTTTTCAAGCTCTCATTTTGGTTTATTAGGTTTTCTTTTAAGTGGGATTTACCACCAATATTTTAATATGTCTACATGTAACTTCAGGGTTTTCCAAAAGATTTTCCACTTATGTGGGGTGTAATAAAGTTATTTTATGTAGGCATTTGGGCTTATTCTGGGAAAAATTACTGACCTTAATATTTTAAAAGGAGAAATCTAATTTGCCCTATTTATTATAGTATCCACAGAATATTTTGAAGAAATATTTTTCTAATTAAATATAGCAAAGTATTACTGGGCATTTTTGGGTGTGTGTATGTCAGATTATGTCCATGTTTTGTATATAAGATTTAGATCATTATTCATGATGTAAATTATATCTTCACTCCTGAATTAATGAGGGATCTTAAGATAAAATTTCCTAAAATTAAGAACTCTAAACCCTTGTTTAAAATCTTGGAGCTAGTTGGTGGGACAGCAACAGAACTTAAATTTTCTTGCCATCTAGTCTCCCGTTTCTTCCCCTCATCCCTAAACTTGAACACGAATAGTTGTTTTCTTTAAGTACATAAACAATGGAATAGTCTAATGTTATTAGAGACTGAGGTACAGAGAAGAGTTGAGTTGTCTAGGGATACCAAAGATTAGTTAACACCTTCTTATCTGGTGGCCACTTCTTTGGTAATTACAGCTCTCAGATACAAACAGCTGAAAACAAGAAATAAACACTTAAAAGCCTCAGAACAATCAAAGAAGTGCCCACAAAGTCCAAAATAAGGTCGTGTACATAAAGTCTCTTGGGGAGACCTCTAGAATGTCTAGATTCTTCTTTTACCATACAATTTCATTTTTTAAAAATTTGAATGTTTCCCAGCTCAATGCAGATTAGAAGCAAGAATTAGAAGGGGATGGGAAGAAAGCTTTTAAAGGTAGGCTCATGGCCAGCTGTAAGAAGCCACCATTTAAAGTGAGGAAGGAAACACAAAACTATAAAACACAAACATTCCAAGCGTAGTAGTCTTGGGGCCTGTAGTGTGAAGGCAAATAAATCCCCTGCATTTTAGGGTGCCTGGAGGGCATTATTGTATTAAAATATAGTGTAATATTTGAGCATGATAATTAAGGAAGAAAGGGAAAATTGTATATTCTTTATTTAAGAAGATATTTTCAAGGGGAAAATTACTGAAGCTGCAAGGCTTAGTCTATTTATGTATTATACTTAATTTACAAGCTGCTTTTGAAATTTTAAATTCTAAAATAGTTAAGATTATCAGAAGTTTGGCACACAGAAGCTTCATCTTTTTATAAATTTTACATATGGAATATTTAATTATTTCATCCCCTGGCAGTGCTGAAGCAATTAGACATTAATTGTAATTGTTAAAGGCAGGTCAGGATTCAGAGCCTTTGACTTAATCAGTTTAGTCCAACTCAAAAAGCAGTGCTAATTGCCTTTACTTTGGTGCTCATACACAGCACCAGTTATAATCTTTCCGTAACCATCATTTTTTCAAACCTTACCCAGAGAGGAGGCAACATTGCAAAGCACTTGAGAGAGTGGGCTCTGGAGTCAGACTGCCTAGGGTCAAATTCTGGCCCTACTATTTACTAGCTGTGCAATTTAAATGACCTAATCTAACCCAAGCCTCAGTTTTTTGCTCTGTAAAATAGGAAAAGTAATATATTAAATAGCTATCTAATTAGGAGGGTTGTGAGGACCAAAGAAGCTAAAACATGTCATGTGTTAGTATAGTTTTTGGCACATGCTTAATAAATGATGGCCATTGTTTCATTATTATTTACAAGGCCCTTTAGCAAAGCTTCGTGTGAGAATACTAAATGATTTACTGCTTCTTACGTCGAAATGAATTGTTCTTTTCTCATCTTGGCACATGATACAAATCATTTTAGCCAACTTTGCAAATCATACATATGCTTTCACTTTTACTAGGCACTAATGTTCTAAAAATGAATCAAAAAATTTATCACAAAAGAATTCTAGTCTTATAGACTACCTTGTTAAAGACAGTTTTAGGCTTAATAGACGAAGAAGCTATGGTAGTTTGAAATGTTTTACTACCTATCAAGATGTTAACAACTTTGTTACGTTTAAAATATACTTCAAACGTGAGTGTCTTTTGTTAATAGTTTTTTGTTTAGTGATGTCACCCAGTTATAAGCAGGATCCCATTTTAATCGCCAGCTCAATATAATCTGGCCTCCCCTCACCCCCCATGTTTCCTGTTGTTAAATGGGCTGGAGCGTGACAGGCTGTAGGGGACCTTTTCTGTGTTCTAGAAATTGGTCTCAGGCCCTCCACTACTGATAGACTGCCAAATTGCCTTTGAGAAACTTACAGCAATTGAAAGCTGCTGAAGAAACTACCACTTACCATGTGTGCCCCGTGTACTCTTTCAGTCCTCACAGCAGTCCTGTGAAGTAGATGCTTTTACCACCTTTTACAGAGGACGAGATTGAGGCTTGGAGAAATTGAATGGTTAAATGATTTGATCACACGTAGGATAAATGGTAGAAACATATTCAAGCAAGGTTTATCTGCTCAAAAGCCTATTTTCACTATTTCACTATGTCTCCTTGTCTCTCAAAAAATATAATAAATTACTCCATATAGTTTGTATACAGTTATGTGTAAAGCCCCACCAGAACCAATCTGGGATATTTCTATGTGTGTCAACAATTACTCAATAACTTTGATCCTGTGAATCAATAGCCAGAAAGTGCTGTTTTCAAAAACCAGTGACACAAGAGATAAATGTGGCTTCCTTTTTTTTTTT
>NW_012149975.1:1128429-1147617 GCF_000956105.1 Propithecus coquereli | reverse complement strand
GCTCAGGCTGGTCTCGAACTCCTGAGCTCAAATGATCCACCCGCCTCGGCCTCCCAGAGTGCTAGGATTACAGGCGTGAGCCACCGCGCCCGGCCGCAAAAGTAACTTTTTATCAAACTAAGTTTTGATTAGACATCAAGTATTCCTATATACCAAATGTCACTACCCAATTTGGCATATAAAAACACGGTAATGAGACTCCATGCTTCTTGGTTCCACCTCTAAATATGACTGAGGAAAAGTCACAATCTCTCAGGACCTCAGTTTCTGTATCTGTAAAAAGAGGCTGTATGATTAGATGGTCTTGAAAGTGCTTTTCAACCCAAACTTGTACCATCTGTGATCATTTTATTTTTTTATTTTTTTAAATTTCAGAATATTATGGGGGTACAAACATTTTGGTTACATATATTGCCTTTGCACCACCCAAGCCAGAGCTACAAGAGTGCCCATCCCCTAGACAGTGTGCTCCGCACCCTTTAGTTGTGAATTTACCCATGACCTCTACCGCTCTCCCACCTGCCCGGCACCTGATGAATATTACTTTCATGTGTGCACCTAAGTGTTGCTCAGTTAGTACCAATTTGATGGTGAGTACATGTGTTGCTTGTTTTTCCATTCTTGTGATAGTTCACTTCGAAGAATGGGCTCTAGCTTCATCCAGGATAATACAAGAGGTGCTAGTTCACCATTGTTTTTTATGGTTGAGTAGTACTCCTTGGTATACATATACCACATTTTATTAATCCACTCATGTATTGATGGACACTTGGGATGTTTCCACATCTTTGCAATTGTGAATTGTGCTGCTTATAAACATTCTAGTGCAAATGTCTTTTTTATAGAATGTCTTTTGTTCTTTTGGGTAGATGGCCAGTAATGGGATTGCTGGATCAAATGGTAGTTCTACTTGTAGCCCTTTAAGGTATCTCCATATTACTTTCCATAGAGGTTGTACAAATTTGCAGTCCCACCAGCAATGTAAGAGTGTTCCTATCTCTCCGCATCCATGTTATTGTATTTTATAAAAAAAGATTTAGGAATGGTATATTATTTGAAATTGTTTCTTACTGCATAAACCTGAAGTATAATAAGTGGCCATAAGGGTATCTCTCCTTTATGCTTTGAAGCAGATATCAGATTATTCCTATTTGGAAAAAAAGTGGGGGAAGGGGCAAAAATAATTGGTGAAAAGTTACTTTTTAAAATTATTATATCTAGAGTGGTTTATGTTTAAGAATAGAGTTTTGCTCCAGTAGAAAAATAAGCTGAGAACAAAAATGGGTATCTGTCTACAGAAGCAATGTAAATGTCTAATGCATATGAAAATTTTCATCCATACAAGAAATCAAAGAAGGCAAATTAAAATAACACTGAGAGATATACTTTTGCCAGTCAAATGGTAAAAATTTTAAAATAATACTCATTTTTGGCCAGGGCATTAAGAAATAGGCATTCATAAAGCAGTGGGAGTATAAATTTGGTACAGTTCTGGTTGGCAGTTTGAAAGTTTCTCAAAATTCTAGAAAGTTCATATACTTTTGACCTGCAATTCTACTTCTAGAGGAATTTAAGGAAATTTATTGCGGAGGTATACAAATTTTTATTCACAAGGATGGTTTTTTGCAGTAGTATATGTTACGTATCTAGGAAGACTGATACTCAGATCTCTGGGTAGTGAGATTATGTATGAATCACTTTAATTTTCTTCTCTACTTTTTTATGTTTTCCACATTTTCTATATGTACACAAGACTTTTCAATCACAAAATATATACATGTTTTTTTAAAATATGGGCTTGTCTATAATAAGTGTGTATAGAAGTATTTCCCTTCTCACCTCCTCTATTCAATACCTCCTTCCTTTTATTTCTCAACAGGTCTCCAGGAGAAGTTGGGCTTTCAACATGCACGGTAAGTTGTGCTTTCTGAAAGTTATATTTTCAGAAATCATGTATACTTTTTAATTCATGCTTTCTCTTTTATGTAATTCTTCATTATCTTGCTTTTGCTTTCTTTTATTTAATTTTTGCTCAATAATATTGTCACTATATCCTACTGGGTATAATTAGGTACTCTAGAAATACCTAACTAAATATTATGCTGTAAGGAAGGGGCTGTAAGTATTTTTTAGATTTCCACTAATTTTTATTTGCTTTATAATTTTTAGGATAAAAGAACACTATACAATACTTGTGTATGTGAATTGAAAAAGTAATTTCAGTTGCTTGCATGGTGAAAATGTAGGGTAACCAAAGCACATGTATAGTTCTTATGGACATGTATGTTGGTACTGTCACCATATAGGCATTCCCCAGGTAACAGACAACACAACTAAATGGCATTGCATACTTAAGAACAGGCTCCCAAGGCTCCCCATAAGGGTAATTTATAATTAAATTACTAATTCGGGAACTAATTTCTTCCGTAAACAAACCCACCATGGTGCTAAGCAGTTCTTTGGCACAGCATCTTTACACTAGTGGCTAGTCTCATTGTTTATATGGTCACATACACACAGCATCACTTTTGTCTTAACTTTTTTATTTGATTTTGTGAGTCTGTGTTTACTCTTGTGAATGTGCCTCCAAAGTGAAGGTCCACTGCAAGTCCAGGTGAGCCTGCAACAAAGAGAGAGGTGATTACAGTGGAAACAAAAGTATTAATAGAAATGAGCATTCGGAGAAAGGCCAGATGCCATCATTCACTGGGAAAGCATTAGGCTTCAATTGCTCGACTATCTGAACAATTACAAAGGATAAAGTGAGAATAATGGAACATGTGAAAGGCAGTGCTCCAATGAAAGCATCAATTATTACTAAGCAGCATAATGGATTAATTAATGAAATGGAAAGGTTATTACTGATTTGGTTAGACAATCAAAATAAGCATAACATTCCTATTAGCCTTGCATCGATGCAACATTAGATGAATGTTAACCTTTACATTTTTTTTTGAAATTTCTCCTATCTCCTATTTAAACTTTTTGTATGAGTTTGTTTTTATGACATGGATGAATTTCAGCACCGGAGTATTGAGTAGGGGGAAAAAGTCATAGAAAACCTATATATAGTAAGGTTCCATTTATATTAAGTTCAGAAGCATGCTAAATTAAAGAATATATGAGCTAGAGATACAAGAATGGTAAAACTATAAAGAATTACAAGGGAATGCTAAACACAAAATTCAGAATATCAGTCATCTCTGTGGGAGAGAGAATGTAATGGAAATGGAGAAGGATACACAAGAGACTTGAAAGCTAATGGTAATAATGTTCTTTTTCTCAATTTGAGTGCTTAAGAAAGGTTATAATTCTTTATTCCTTATATTTTATAAAAATTATTTTGTGTTTACTCATTATTTAATAAAAATGTTTGAAAGTAATACATGTACATGGTTGACATTCACTGAGAGCAAAAGATACATGGTTGAAAATGTAGCTTTCCCCCATTCTTCATTCCCCTTCTCCCAGTCTTTAAATCCAGAGGCAGTTGCTGTATATGCTTATAGCTTTTAAAAGCCACTTAGCTCTAAGGTATTTTTAGGTTATAAAAAATAGGTTTTTGGAATTTATTTTAATCCC
The DNA here is from genome assembly GCF_000956105.1 of Propithecus coquereli. NCBI lineage: Eukaryota > Metazoa > Chordata > Mammalia > Primates > Indriidae > Propithecus > Propithecus coquereli. The sequence goes on along the minus strand of NW_012149975.1, from coordinate 1,144,035 downwards.
AGTAATTATAGATTGTCTTTAACTTGAATAAAATTAGATAGCAAATGTACATATTTAGTAAATAAATATGAGGTTGAATATTTGTTCCTTCTTTACTTTTTATTTTGAAATAATTATAGATTCACAAGAAGCATTAAAGATATTAGGTTCTGTATATCCTTATTCATTTTCCCTAGTGGTTATATCCTAATTATAGTACAATATCCAAACCAGGAATTTGACATTGGTACGATGCAAGTGTATAGTTCTATGTCAGTTTATCAGATGTGTATGTTCGTGTAACCACCACCACAGTCAAGATGCAGAACTATGTCATCATTACAAAGATCTCCCTTGTGCTATACCGCTTTATGGTTATACCTACCACCTCCCCCACATCATCCATAAATCTGTTTTTTATCTATAATTTTGTCATTTGGGGAATGTTCGATAAATGAAATCATATAGTATGTGTGACCTTTTGGGATTGGCCAAAATGATTGAGATCCATCCAAGTTGTTGCATGTATTAATGGTTTGTTTCTTTTTATTGCTGAGTAGTATTTTATGATATGGATGTACTGAGGCTATTGAGTGTATATTATGAATAACAATGTATTGCTATCTTAAGCAACACAAAGAAAGGTTTCCTGATTTTTGGTGGTGTTACAGTCTGACAGAAGAGACATGTACACAAAGGGGTGATATGTGAGGGCTTGATGTTTGGAAAATAGAATAGACGTACTAAAGTGCCACAAGGGGTTTGGAGGAGCAAGAGGAAGATAGAGTAGATATGAGAGCACTGTTACCTGAAATAGCAAAGAAAAATTTCAAGGGGAAGTAGAACTTGTGTCGGGCTTTGAAAACGGGAGAGGTTTTCGTAGGTAGATAGAAGAAAAATTGGGAAATCATTGTATGTTAGGAAATAGTATGAACTAATTAACGTACAAATGCATGGGATTTGCTGGGAACCTTGAAAGACTAGTGTGACCAGTATAAAAGTTTCAGTGGTAGAATGTTGGAAAAGTAAATTGAGGCCAGATTGTGATGAGCCCTTGAATGAGTCAGGTTACCTGATTTGGTCATTATACTATGTATACATGCATTGAAACATCACATTGTACCCAATAAATATGTATAATTATTATGTATCAATTATAAATTTAAAAATTAAATTTTAAATTTTTTTTTATTTCACCATATTATGGGGGTACAGATGTTTAGGTTACGTGTGTTGCCCTTGGTTCCCCCCCCAAGTCCGTGTTTCAAATATGTCCATCCTTCGGGTGGTGCACATGGCACTCCTTGTGTATACAAATACCCGTCCCCTCCTCCCTCCTTCCCCCTCCTCCCGCCGCCCTCCCCCTTCCCCTTCCCCAGCATCCAATAGATGTTGTTCTGATATGTGCATTTATGTGTTGATTAGTTAATACCAATTTGATGGTGAGTACAAATGGATCCCGTTCTTCTGCTCTTGTGGTGCCCCACTTTGGATAATGGGCTCACGTTTAATCCAGGAAAGTGTAAGTGGTGCTAGATCACTGCCATTTCTTATGATTGAGTAATATTCCATTGTGAACATATACCAAATTTTGATATCCACTCATGGATTGACGGGCACTTGGGTTGTTTCCACATTCTTGCAATAGTGAATTGTGCTCAACATCTCTAATCATTAGAGAAATGCAAATCAAAACCACAATGAGGTATCACCTAACCCCGGTGAGATTGGCCTCTATCAAAAAAACACAAAACAACAAATGTTGGCGAGGATGTGGAGAGACAGGAACACTTCTACACTGCTGGTGGGACTGCAAATTAGTGCAACCTCTGTGGAAAAGAATTTGGAGATACCTCAGAGAGCTAAAAATAGAAATACCATTTGATCCAGCAATAGCACTATTAGGCATCTACCCAAAAGAGCACAAAACATTCTACGATAAGGACATCTGCACCCGAATGTTTATGGCAGCATAAATTTTAAATTTTTTAAAAGAGAGCTTTGGCCTTTAAAATTTTGAAACAGGACATTTAAAAAGTGAGTTTTTAGGCCGGGCGCGGTGGCTCACGCCTGTAATCCTAGTTCTCTGGGAGGCCGAGGCGGGTGGATCATTTGAGCTCAGGAGTTCAAGACCAGCCTGAGCAAGAGTGAGACCCCCGGCTCTACCAAAAATAAAAAGAAATTAATTGGACAACTAAAAATATATAGAAAAAATTAGCCGGGCATGGTGGCGCATGCCTGTAGTCCGAGCTACTCGGGAGGCTGAGGCAGGAGGATCGCTTGAGCCCAGGAGTTTGAGGTTGCTGTGAGCTAGGATGATGCCACGGCACTCTAGCCGGGGCAACACAGTGAGACTCTGTCTCAAAAAAAAAAAAAAATGAGTTTTTATATGTCCTGTAGCTGTGCTACCCAAGGGGTTTTTTTGCTTTGTGTTTTTTTTTTTTTTTTTTTTGCTGGGAATTAAGAAATCTGGTAGCAGAAAGTTTGGAGAAAAGAAACTTAAGTGCAAAGAAAGCTGTTAAGAGGCAATTAGGATATCAAGACATGAGACTCCAACAAAGGAAATAGCATTGAAAGGAATGGATGAATGGATATGACAGCCATTTAAGAGTTGGTTTTTTTTTTAATTTTCTCAGCAAGAAAGAGTAGAAGTCACATTTCTAAAATTTTTTAAAATTTTATTTCAGTCACTTTTTTTTTTTTTGTAGAGACAGGATCTCCCTCTTGCTCAGGCTGGTCTTCAATTCCTGAGCTCAAGCAATCCTCCTGCCTCAGCCTCACAGAGTGCTAGGATTACACGTGTGAGCCACTGCAACCAGCCACAAGTCACTGTTAATAGCTTCTCCCCACTACTAAAAGCTAGAAGTGACCTAAATTTTTCTATAATTAATGTTTTTAGCTTAACGTTATTTAATAAATAATAATGAAGATTTCTGGCCAGGCATGGTGGCTCACGCCTCTACTCCTGGCACTCTGGGAGGCTGAGGCAGGAGGATTGCTTGAGACCAGGAATTCTAGGCCACCTTGGGCAGTATAGTGAGACCCCGTTTCTACAAAAAAATAGAAAAATTAGCCAGGCATGGTGGTGCATGCCTGTGGTCTCAGCTACTCAGGAGGCTGAGGCAAGAGTACTGCTTAAGCTCAGGAGTTTGAGGTTGCAGTGAGCTACGATGATGCCACTGCACTCTAGTCTGGGCAACAGAGCTAGACCCTGTCTCAAAAACAAAAATAATAATAAAGATTTCTGTGGGTATAGATCACTTTTATACAAACACTTTGTTGGATGTGCTTGTTAAAGTTAAAAAGCTCAAATCTTACAACCAAATACTGTGAGGAGGGTACAAACAACTCTTTAATATCCAGCACAGATGAAGGTAACTGAGGTGTGAATTGCTAGAAGTTGAATAATTTACTATACCTTTTAAGGAATTATATTTTTGATACTGTGATAGGAAGGGGTCAGAGAAATGGCCTGATAGTGGGGAAGCTGGGATTTAGTAAATCCTGTATTTTAGTAATGGGGCAGCCCATTTCCAGAAGTATATAATAAATGAGGACTGTCTTAAGTATGTCCACGCTGGTGTTGGTTGTCTGCAGGCACATGCTTGGCCTCCATTGCTTTGTCCCCAAAGCCATGATCAAGATGTTGGAAGAAAGACCTGGACCTTATACATCACTGGGAGAGAATCATAGTTGACTATATTGACTAAGCAAGGTTTTACTAAGAAATCTTCTGATTAACTTATCTGGAGATCAGGTCCTCTGGTGGGTGCCATATCACTTCTTTAAACTTGTGACTTACAGCAATTTACTTCATAGGAGTTGCCGTCTTTCAAAAGTTCAAAATCCAAGAGAGTTTTGTTAAAGCCAAATAAGGCCGGCACAATGGCTCACACCTGTAATCCTAGCACTCTGGGCGGCTGAGGCGGGAGGATTTTTTGAGGCTGAGAGTTCAAGAATAGCCTGAGCAAGAGCAAGACTCTGTCTCTACAAAAAATAGAAAAATTAGCCGGGCGTGGTGGTATGCACCTGTATTCCCAGCTACTCAGGAGGCCAAGATAGGAGGATCATTTGATCCCAGGACTTTGAGGTTGCAGTGAACTATGATGATGCCACTGCACTCTAGCCAGGTGACAGAGAAAGTTTCTCTCTCTCTCTCTCTCTCAAAAAAAAAAAAGCAGCCAAATAAAATAGAAGTCTAATCACTGCTTGGCAGTTTTGGTCAGTGTAAGGATGTTAATCTGTGAATTTTGTAAGTACTTGATTACAACAAATTAAATTGAGATCCAGAGACTATTAATGTATATTTTTGCTTAGCTTAATTTATGGAAAATATCCACATAATTATGTTGTACAATGCTCCTAATTTTCCTACTAACGAACAGTTGTTGGAGTATGATTTGATAAAAATACCTAAATAGTAGGACAGTTGAAGGTGTGTCTCTAATATGTATGCATCAACTGTTCTTAATGATGATCAGTTTCCAAGCATTCTCTCTCCATCTTGTCAAGGCTATTTTACTTATTGGTTTTGGTTAGATTTTCTTTAGTTTAAAACCAGGATTCAGTTAAACTGGGATATATAAACTTAAGATGTGTGTATTAACTGAAGAAAAACCAGAGCATGCATTATTCTACATTCATTCAGCAAATACTTAGTGCCAGGCACTGTTTTAGGTACTAGGTAAATAATGGTAGACAGAAAAGACAAGGTCCCTGCTCTCATGGAGCTTACATTCTAGTGCGGCAGGGAAGAGACAAAAAAAAAAAAAAACCAAGTAAACAAGGTCATTTCAAATGGTAATAAGTGCAAGAAAGAAAAATAGGCTAATGTGACAGAAAGCTAAGGGGATTAAGACTATTTTAAGATGGTCAGAGAAATATTTTCTGATAAAATAACACTTGAGCTGTGACCCTAATGGCAAGGAACATCCAGTTAGCTAGAGTATAGTTGTGGGGGGTGATGTGAGAAGGACACGAGAAGTGTAGAAGACATCAAAAATGTAGGCAGGGGCCATGTCATGTTAGGCCCTCATTGGCCATGGTAGAGTTTGGATTTTACCTAACACTTAAGATTCCATGAAACAATTTTTCTCTAGAAGAATCTGTATAAGATTGGTAATATTCCCCTAATTCTGGAGAGGGATTCCACGAATCAACTTTTCAGATTGAAGATTTTGCAAGTCCTACAGAAATTTCACTAGTACATTAAATCTTTAACATTATATATATTAATCTCTGGAGTAATTTTATCATGGAGCGCATCACGATTATATCCTGATACTTGTATAATACTTAATGCTTCATGTGCCTTGGGTCCCTTATTTGTCAAAAATGGTTATAGTGACCTTCCTCCTAAAAGCTCTGTGATGGGCACCAAGAATTATTAATTTTTTCCTTTCAGTATCAATAATAGCATTCAAATTGCTATACTTCTATAAATATAAAAACAACTTAAGATTGAACGGGGTATTGTGTTAAGATTTGCAAATGTACAATTGTCTTATTTTACCCTAATTTTTTCCAGCAGAAGTGCAGCATCCATTTCTAACCTCTCTAACCTCCCAAATATATATATATATGTACGTATGTGTATATAAATGTATACGTAGATATATATGTATTTTTGGTGGGTTTAATTTTTTTCATCTCTTGCTATTTTAGGGGCTTCATTTAACTTCTGGTTAAGTCTTGATTTCTTTAAAGCACGTAGACTTTTAAGAAAACTATTCTGTGAATATGGTTTTCTGTGCTATATACTTTTATATGTGTGCATCTTTATGGAGCAATACTTTGGGGAAAATAACAATTCTGATTCAACCCTTTGCTTAAATACTTAATCCTTTTCAGCTACCAAAGTACTTAGAAGTTTTTATCTTCCATTACAGTTTTTTAATGTTAAAAAGTTTCACATTTAAAGGTAAATATCCTATTGTAGAATAATAGAAAATCACTGATTGTTAATTTTCTTATGTAACTCACATTGTCTCATTTGGCATAAAATCTCTGGGCATCTATCAGTATACAGACATCTAAGCCTTTTATGGGCCTTTGATTTATTAATGCTATATTTTCTCATTTGTACCCTTTTAAGTATATTCTTAAAGGATGTCATCATTTGGTCTCTATTTCTTCTCTTTTTTAAACAGGAATCGGAGAACACTGCATACAAAGTTGGAAATGAGTCCACTGTACGAGAATTGAAACAAGATGTGTCTAAAAAGGTTGGAAAGATATAATGCCAATATTAGTTTATAGCAGACATCATAATTATGGTATATTTAAAACAGAAAAATTTTTATATTCCTTTAGTGTTCTCTACATGGTGGATGTTCAGTATATGTTTCTTGAATCTGTCAAATTTGTGATTGAGTACACATCAGTCTTTTTATAAGTCATTTTCATATTCTAACTAATTGAAAATTTATCCATGAGATGATATTTTGTAAAATATTTTTATTTTTTATGCTTGTGTTTTTAATAGAATAAGCCACGGCTACTCTTGAGGTTATTAGCAGCAGTTATATGTATTGAAAAGCTCAGTGCAACAAATTCTGATGTCTTTAGGAATCAGAGGTTACAAGAAGTCCTTACTCTGATAGTGCCTTTGATACCTTTTAAAGAATTGGTGCTATGTATATGGCCAATGTCTAGGCTAGATAGATAGGTGCTATGCAGCTTCAGAGGTTGGTTTACTAGAAGAGACTGAGCACAAGAGAAAAATTTAAAAACAGTCATTTCACAGGATAAAACTCAGGGAGAAAGATAGGATGGTGTGTATTCATTCATTTATACAAGTTTTCTGGTTGGTTTTTTTTTTTTTTTTTTTTTTTTTTTTGAGACCAAGTCTCATTCTGCTGCCCAGGCTAGAGTGCAGTGGCATCATCATAGCTCACTGCAACCTCAAACTCCTGGGCTCAAGCAATCCTCCTGCCTCACCTTAGTCTTTCAGGTGACTGACACTACAGGGATGTGCCACCATGCCTGGCTAACTTTTTTTTTTTTTTTTAATAGAGATGGGAGTCTCAGGGGTCTTGCTTTTGCTCTGGCTGGTCTCTGATTCCTGGCCTCAAGTGATCCTCCCACTTCAGCCTCCCAAAGTGCTAGGATTATAAGCATGAGCCACCACCTTACCCAGAGGAGGCCAACAAAATGAAACATTCTCTACCCCAGAGTTTCTCCAATAGTGGCACTCTTAACATTTTGGGAAGGATAATTCTTTGTTGTGGAGGGAAGGGGGGACTGTCGTGTACACTGTAGGATGTTTAGCAGCATCCCAGGCTTCTATTTACTAAATGCCAATAGCATCCCCCACCCACCCGCCTGACCCCACTTGTAATAGCCAAATGTGTCTCCAGATATCACCAAATGTCTAGGGAGAGTTGTGGCGCAAAATTTCCCCTAGTGGAAAACCATTGTTCTACTCTTAAGGAATTTAGAAATTTAATGTACTATATATATGTTAATATTGATCATACTTTTTCCTTTAAAAGGAAAAATTTCCCTTTTTGGAGAAGTAGTGGTATTGCGTATGTATCAGTGTACATAATAGGATGGAACCATTTTTTAAAAGAATAAGAAATTGCCCACAATTTTATACTATAACAAACAGCTGTCTTGATTTTTATCATTCCTTTCTGGTTCTCACCCCTTTGCATACATTTTTTTGCCTAATTGTAGTATAGGTAGAATTTTATATTCTACCTTTTACCATTTTTAGGTCTTCCTCATATTTCTACACAATTTCAGTATTTAGTTGTCATTTGATGCATCACTTTACATCAAGCAAATGTATTACAATGTATCTAGCCATTTTTATTGTTGAAGACTTTCAGTGTTTCTAATTTTTTCCATTATAGATTTTCTTTCCCTTTTTAAGAATTTTTTCCTAGGATAAATTACAAGTGAGTAACTATCTATAGTTAATGGCAGAAAAGGTGATTTTTAAGGTGAGTTTAGAAGCTGAAAAAGTAGGGAGAAAACACTGTGTGGCAGTAGAGTGAGGCTTAAGACTCTAGGTATCACTTTTTAAGTTCTAGCCTTTTCAGTTGAATTAAGTATCAAGCATTTAAATAATAAAGACTGTGGGGATATACCCTGGACCAGGACATAGTCCTTGCTTTCAAGTAGGTTACATTTTAATAGAGGAAATTGGATAAACACAAAACTAAATGTAGTAAGTGTTCAAATAAACTTACAAACTACTATCAGAACAAAAGGGAGACTTTACTTCTTGCTTAGGGGTAGGAATGAGGATGACTTCATGGAGGAAGTAGCATCTGAGCTGGTTCTTGATGAATGGATAAGACCTGAGCAGGCAGAAATAGAGGAAAGGCATTACCAAAGGCATGGAGGTGTGGAATATGCAGAATGTTTTGAGGATGGGTCTAGGGACCAAAGTTAGGGCCAGACATAGGAATGCCTTATGCCATACTAAAGTGTTCACTTTTTGTTTTATAATCCCTAGGAAAACAGTGAGCTTTCTGAAGCAAACAGAGCTTTTAGCATGATCATCTCTATGTTGGCTTTGGTCCTCACTTTTCTCTCCCTTTTCGCTACCTCCTAAAACCTAGAAAAAAAATGACAGAGCTAGGCACCATAAATAGGTATCATGGTGGCATGTCTCCCATCCAAGTACTAACCAGGCCCAACCCTGCTTAGCTTCAAATATCGGGCACATTCAGGGTGGTATGGCCATAGACAATGGTGGCGTGTCAAGAGGCAGAAAACATGGGCCTTGCTCTCCAGAAACTAATTCTCTGGTGTGGAAAAAATAAATATGCAGAGCTAGCCCATATTACTGCCTTGTATTTATATTATAGTTCATAATATAATGAACAATACGAATGATAGAATTTCAGAGGAGGGAGAGATTGTTCTCAGGTAGGGGATTAGGGAAGACGTGATTTTCAACCTCATTTTGACCCCTTTTATGGCATATATCTTTCCATTATACCTAGTGATTATTTCAAACCTTTATGTTCACCTCATGCTCACTATACCTACTTGTGTCCCCCTGACTTTCAGCAGATAACCTTGTTTCCATCTGCATATAGACATTAGAGGCTAAGAAGCCTGAATCCATTCCTTTCCATCATCTCTCACTTCCTTACCAATACACTTGTTTTCATCTCTTACCTCTTTTTCATGCCATCCAACACTGAAGATTTAGTATATATTTTTTTCCTTTCCAAAGTAGCATGGTATAATACAAAGATCTCTAAATTTTTAAGAAAGACCTGGATTTCAATTTGGACTCTGTAGCTTACTAGCTGTGGGACATTTGGCAATATTCTTAATGCCTTTACCTCAGATTCCTGCTTTTGTAGAAGGGAGATAATACAGCTTCCTCACAGGCCTCTGTGACACTTAAATGGCCTATGTGACACTAGATATCACTTTTTAAGTTTTTCAGTTGAATTAAGTATTAAGCATTAATAATAAAGACTGTGGGGATATACCCTGAATTTAAATGAGAATGTATATACTGGGTCTAATACACAGTAGGCCTTCTTTTCTTTCTTCTCCAGAACATTGCTTTGTTCCTTTCCAGTGGCTCCTTTTCTTCAGCTTATAAAAATGCTGGCTCACTTTCTTATAGCCTCGTCCATTTATAGCCAAGTTTTTGGAAAACATAGACTATACTCACTGTCTCTATGTCTTTACTTCTTACTCATTCTTAAACCTATTGTAATCTGACTTTTGTTGTCACTGAGGTCCTCTGTGGTCAATAACTACCTAATTGACAAATTATTAATAGATGGACTCTGGTTAATATTCCTCTGGTAAAGGTGAGGTAATTTCTAAGATTAACAATTTGAAGATTGAGATAAACTAATATATAGAATACGCTAGGAAATCAGGGATGAATATTATTGAACAGCAATAATATCCAGTTCAAGTTAGCACAGAATTGTGGTAAACCAGATCAGAATGGTTCTGCAACACATTCCATTAACTTTCTAGAGCCAAGAAATTGAAAAAGCAGAAGTTATCCATGGTGGCAGGATAAGCGGGCTGGGAAATTTAATGTGTTAGTAACGACAAGACTGAGTGGGTAGAGAATATATTTTCTTCTAAATGTTGATAGAAGACATAGGAAGCCTCTCTATATTTTTTTCAGCTACAGATAAGAAATAAAGGGGGGGGGAAGGCAAGATAGGCTGAGTGTTTGAACTCTTTTCATAGTCTTGCCATCAGTATAAATAGTAGAGTATTAGGTATAGTCTGTTTAAAAATGTTAATCTTCTGGGTGCAGTGGCTCACGCATGTAGTCCCAATGACTTGAGAGGTTGAGGCAGGAGTATAGCTTGAAGAGTTCAGGACCAGCCTGAGCGACATAGCGAGACCCATCTCTGAAAAAATTTTCAAATTTAAGTGTGGTGGCAAGCACCTCTAGTCCCAGCTACTTAGGAAGCCGAGGTGGTAGGATCACTTGAGCCCAGGAGTTTGAGGCTGCATGAGCTATGACTGTGCCACTGCACTCCAGCTAGGTGACAGAGCAAGACCCCATCTCTAAAAAATAAAAATGTTAATCTCCCTCCTTCTACTGGCTTTTTGCCATAGGCTTGAGTTCAGAGCTAAACAACTTGAATTCTTGTCCTGGGTAGATTTGGATTCTTACGATTTTGTTAAGTAGGCTCAAACCAGCAGGCTGTTATTGTAAATAATTCAGCATAAATATGTAAATGAACCAAGATATTAAGAGTCTTAATGAAGATTTAAGTTTGAACTTTATTTTACAGGGTGGATCAAACTTTTGTAACTGTATGTACTAATACAAATTCCCTATTATGATGGTTAAGAGTATAGATTCTGGAACCAAACTCCCTGGGTTTATACCAGCTTCATCACTTACTAGCTTTGTGACCTTAGGCAAATCACTTGATCCCTCTCTGCCTTATTTTCCTCATTTGTAAAATGACGACAGTAGGAATGGGATCTTACAAAGTTGTTGTAAATATTAAAACATGTAAAGCTTTATTAAGAATATTGCCTGGCTCATACTAAGTACTATATAAATGATTAGCTATTATTATGTTCTTATAAATAGCTTCATTTTTAAAAACTGCTTTTTAACCTTTCATCAGATTATTGAAAGTATTATTGAAGAGAGTCAGAAAGTATCACAGCTTGAAGATGACTCTTTGGATTCCAAAGAAAAAGATCTCTCTGATCAGGCTACTGCCAGTCCTATTGTGGCTAGAACAGATCTTAGTAATATACCTGGACTGTTAGCCATAGATGAAGTACTGCAGGAAGAATCCAAAAAGGCAGAGAGTCAGAGTACATTTGAAGAAACTGAATCAAAAAAATATTTTCCTTCTGATGACACCTGTGAGAAGCCAGTAGATGAAACCACTAAGTTAACCAAAAGTTCGACTGAGCAGCTTGATGTGCCTGAACCTGAAACAGAAGTGTTGAACAGGGAAGCAATGGAAGTCAAACAAAGTGATGTTCTAGAACCTGTATCCTCAAACTCCTTATCCACTAAAGATTTTGGTGCTGTGGAAGAAGTGGCTCCTGCCAAACCCCCAAGACACCTTACTCCAGAACCTGATATAGTGGCTAGTACAAAGAAGCCTGTTCCGGCGCGCCCACCCCCTCCAACTAATTTCCCACCTCCTAGACCCCCACCTCCATCTCGGCCTGCTCCACCACCAAGAAAAAAGAAAAGCGAGTTGGAGTTTGAGGCTCTTAAAACACCTGACCTAGACGGCAAGTATTGAGAAATAACTTTTTTTGTGGGGAGATGTTGGAGTTGAAACTGTTTAACTTTCTGCTTTTGTTTCAGTTTATCCTATGTAAAACCATGCTGATGACCAAGTTATAAAAATTATTTCTTTAGTAATAGACAAAAGTGAAAATGTTTACAATGGTGACAAGTTACAGTACTAGAATTAAATGTTTCAGCAGACTTGAAACTTTCAAATCTTTTGCCATCTGTGATGCAGTGTGGCATGGTGAAAAAGAATATGGGATTCGGAGACTTAATGTCTGAATTCAAGTCCTGCATCTTTTTATGTATGAGCTGTATAGTCTTGAGAAAGTTAAATAACTTGTTTGAAACATGATTTCCCCATATAGAAAACAAGAGCAAGAGTAATCAGGCCACTTTCCTCACAGTATTGTTATAAGAATCAAACAAATAAAGGTTAAAGTACTTTTTAAACTATATATAAGGTTCTGTATAAATACTTGTTGTTATTATTGTTGTTATTATCGTTGCAGTTCCCAAAGAAAATATTACGTCCGATTCTCTCCTAACTACAAACATGGCTTCAGAGAGTACAGTTAAGGATTCTCAGCCTTCTCTCGATTTGGCAAGTGCTACCAGTGGAGATAAAATAGTTACTGCCCAGGTTGGTGAATTAGTGTTATCTTTGATATAGGCTTTGTCAACTTTCTGCAACTAGCTGATTTGTTGATTGTTGAACCTTCTTTCTTCTTCAGGCTAAATATTTTCTTGTCCCCCAAACCTGGCCTCCTTTACCTCCCTTGTCCAGCTCTGCTACTAACTAACTGGGTCAGCCTAGCAAGCTGTTTAGCATCTGAGTCTTAGATGTCCCATTGATAAACTGGGGAGGAAAAAAACCTTCCTTGAAGGATGAAATGAGCTGGCAGGCATTCGAAAAATGAAAGGTGCTGCTATTTGTAATATTGTTGATATTAACAAACACCAACTGCAGTCTTCATTTACCTGACCTTTATTAGTCAAAATTGAGGACTTTTTAAAATAATTTCCTGTTTCTAATCATAAACTTTACATGTTAGGCCCTGGGCTATACAAAAGACTTTATAACCTGAATTTTACCACAGCCAAATTCTGAGACTCAGTGTTTCTTATATGATAGTTGTGGTAGGACAGGCTCTCTGACTGGGACATATGACACTATAGTCTTAGAGCAAGGATCAGCAGCCGCCTGTTTTTGTAAGGTCCCCAAGCTAAGAATGGTCTTTACATTTTTAAAGTGTTGTTTAAAAAAAAGAAAGAATATGCGACAGAGACTGTATGTGAACCAAAAAGCCTAAAATATTTACTATCTGGCTCTTTACAAAAAAAAGTTTTCTGACCCCTGCCTTCAAGGGATATCAATGTACAGCCTAGGTTAATAGCAGTCTTAGTAGAGAACTGCTTTTAAGCCAAGTTCAAATAGAACATTTATTTGTTTTCAAGACTACTAAGACATTATTTCATGGGCAGTAATAATTTTGGCACCTAATGTTTTTCAGCATGCTGGGAATAATAAAGGACTGAAATGGAGGGTTCCTTTTAAATTTTCAGTAGGCTCCATTATCTGAATTATGGATTCTTTAGAACTGTGTGTGGTAATGAATAATTGAAAATTTATAGACATTGACTCAGTCTAATTTCTGTTTATAAAATTATAATTTCAGGAAAATGGAAAAGCACCTGACGGGCAGACTATTGCAGGTGAAGTGATGGGCCCTCAGAGACCTAGATCCAACTCTGGGAGAGAGCTTACTGATGAGGTAGATTTAGATTTTTTGTTGTTATTCTTGAAAACATAAAGTATAAAACAAAATGGGGGGCCAGGCGTGGTGGCTCATTCCTATAATCCTAGCACTCTGGGAGGCCGAGGAAAGAGGATCACTTGAGCTCAGGAGTTTGAGACCAGCCTTAGCAAGAGTGAGACCACATCTCTATTAAAAATAGAAAAAATTATCCAGATGATTAAAAATAGAAAAAAATAACTGGGCATGGTGGTGCATGCTTGTAGTCCCAGCTACTCAGGAGGCTGAGGCAGGAGGATCGCTTGAGCCCAGGAGTTTGAGGTTGCTGTGAACTAGGCTGACCCCATGGCACTCTAGGCCGGGGAACAGAGGGAGACTCTGTCTCAAAAAAAAAAAACATAATGGGAAGATGAAAAAGTTCTGGAGATGGAAGATGGTGATGATTGTACAGTGATGCGAATGTACTTAATGACCCCAAAAATATACCTAAAAATAATTAAAATGGTAGATTTTATGTCATGTATACTTTACCACAATTTTGAAAAATTTTTTTAAATTATAAGTTTATTGCTGTTAGGCAAGAAAGAAGATCATGTAGAAGAAAAAATGAAAATTGAAGATTATCTTAGTTTTTGTTTTTTCGATATGCTGGACCTTGCGTCTCTGATTTAAAACTTGTCTGTTTGCACCGTTACATAGTAGAACAAATACATTCAAAGGAAGGTCCATATTTTGTAGAAAATGGCTTTAAAAGAACTTGATACTATAGATGTATGTTATTATACAAACAGGAAATAGTTTTTATTATTTTAATGGTTTCTTATCATTAAAATTTAGTATGCATCTATTGGCCAATTTATTCAGAATTAAGTTTTGCAGCAAAATCCTAGTTTTTGTTTCTTTAAAATAACACATTTTTTTCAAATATTGTACTTTGAAATACAGTTTAGAAGTTCCTCAAAATGTTATTAATAAATATGGTGTTACCATGACCTAGCAACTCCCATCCTGTGTATATACCAAAGAGAAATGAAAACATATGTCCACACAAAAAATGTACACAAATATTCATAGCAGCATTATTCATAACAGCCCAAACTAGAAACAACCCAAATGTTCATCACTGATGAATGGATAAAGTATGGTATGTCAATACAATAGTATATTTTTCAGCAATTAAAAGGAATGAAGTCTTGATACCTGCTATTAATATGACATGGATGAAATTTGAAAACATCATGCTAAGTGAGAGAAGCCAGACACAAAAGGCCATATATATGATTTAATTTATATGAAATAATCTGAAATAGACAAATCCATAAAGATAGAAAGTAGATTAGTAATTGCCAGGGTCTGGGAGAAAGGGAAATAAGGTGTGACTGCTTATAGGTAGGGGTTTTCTTTTTGGGGTGGTCAAAATGTTCTAATTTAGCAGTAATGGTTGCACAATTCTGTGGATATACTAAAAAACATTGAATTATATGCCTTAATGAGTGCATTTTGTGGTATGTGATTTACATCTCAATAAAATATTAAAAATTGTGCACAGTATTGAATGTATCTAAAAAGCTCTTAGCTTAAATTTTTGATGATTTTTGTAGACTCAAAAGGATAATTCAATTATAGATCATCTTGGTGTGATTTTTTTTTTTTTAACCTCAGGAAATTTTAGCTAGTGTAATGATTAAGAACCTAGATACTGGAGAAGAAATACCTTTGAGTCTTGCGGAAGAGAAACTACCAACAGGTATTAATCCTCTCACTCTACATATCATGAGAAGGACGAAGGAATATGTAAGGTATGGCCTAATGCTATTATTTATTATTTGTAATATTTCAGAGTGGTGAAAATTCCTTTTTATGAACTATGGTAGTCCCTAATTTGGTTTCATTTAGTCTTTTTTTAATCTGGAATTAAAATAGAGGTAATTCTTTAACTTTATTTTCTCTTGTGACCATATAGTTACTTGGGGAAAATGGTATAAATCTTAAATCCCGTAATATTTACTCTTTTTTAAAATTATATTATACTTGAGACAGTATAAAAACATAATGAGGCTAAAAAGCCATATGGAATGAACACCTAGTCTTCTGAAACCTTGCTTTAAGGATCATGAATTTTATAAATATTTGTACTGTTTCGTGAAGTCA
>NW_012149975.1:1116603-1128144 GCF_000956105.1 Propithecus coquereli | reverse complement strand
CATTTATATTAAAATTATATAAAGCTTATTAACATAGTTTTTTCCTATTTTGATTCACTAATTACATAGTAAGTATAAATATAGATTTTTGAGAAGTTGTAGGAGAAATGGTTTCTTTTAAAACAAATTCCTTTCTTACAGTAATGATGCAGCACAGTCAGATGATGAAGAGAAATTACAATCTCAACCAACAGATACTGATGGTGGAAGGTTAAAACAGAAAACGTGAGTTACAGTATATCCCTTTTCTTCATTACAAGCTTTTATTAAAAAATGTGAGAACTGCCATGCTATTTTAAGTCTCTGCTCTATCCAATTTATGTGTCCACCTACCACCACTGCTCCTTGCCTCCAACTGATGGATTATGAGTTCATTGAGGTTGTATTGATTAATTTTAAAGGGTCTGACAAATATATAGTAAATGACCAATAGGCTTTGTATCATACCTGTATTGTTTTTCTGCTGATAAGGTACCAGAAGTGTTAGTAAGAAGATCATGATCATCTTTGAGGTTGTCTTTTCTCTTTCTCTTCATCTCTACAAATTGTATTTGTCTTTCTAAATCCAACTACATATATGAGATTCTTCCTGACTACTCCAGTTCATAGCAAATTTCTTTCTTTTCTCAATTTCAGTGATAACCTATAGTTTATAACTTACTTTTTCCCTTTCACATATATTATCTTAAAAACTGTTTATTTTAAAGGCAAGACAAGTACATGTTAAACAGCTAAACCGTATGTTGCAAAAGGATTGTGATCATGCCATCCTTCTGTTTCCCCTACAATCATCTAGCTTAGTGGTAGGCATATAGATTTTGCTTGAGTATACACAACTCAATAAATAGGCAATAATTGAGTGTAAGGTCCAAAATGAATTCTCCACTTGAGTCTTATCTTTCGCTAGTGTGTATCAAAGAAACCATTGAGAATTTTTAGAAGGGATGTACCCAAAATGCTGCAGGTATATGATAACACCTCAGATATCTGGAACTTGGCCGTCTATCACTGGCAACTATCAGGAACCCGAGAATTAGGAATTATTCGGAGACAGATAAGCATACAGGAGAGAAGTCACATAGTTTACTCACTAAAACTCATTTTTCTAAGAGAAAAGCTCCTCAGTTTTATTTAAAGCCATTATACTTCATTTCTTACATCATTTTTTAAAAATCTGGTCATCTAATGTTTGAGCTCATAGCAAAATAGAAGTAGCAAACTGACAACATATAAGTGGACATGTAAGAATGGCAGGCAATATCCTGATTGTAAGACAGTAATCAGAAAAATTATAAAAGGACTCATAGCACAGCTATTTCATACAACAGTGCTTTCCAACCTTTTTGTATGCCATGACACGCATAGAACATGATAATATTTGCACGGAATGCTGAGGTAAATTGACGAGGCAGCTGAGAGCTAGAGGAGCTTGGCCCAGAGTTCTGGTTTCCCTGGGTCCTGCCCCATTGCCTTGAAGGCTGATGGGGAAACCAATAGTATGGCCCAGCTGCAATCCATTTGAAAGACCATGAGTGTGTTAAATAATAGTAAAGATGATAATAATAACCCTATTCATCAAGGAAAGAATCTTATGGAACATTAAGTGCCATATAAGAAGGCATTAAAGTATATATTTTAGAAATATTCCTATCCAGAATGATTAAAAGGTCTGTTTTCTTGGCTTTTAAAGTGGTAGTAAACCTATAGTTATCCAGAAAATATAACTTTAGAGTTATAGGTAGTAAAGACCTTATAATGGTTTTTTTTTTTTATTTTTTTTTTTTTGAGCCAGAGTCTCACTCTGTTGCCCGGGCTGGCGTGAGTGCCGTGGCATCAGCCTAGCTCACAGCAACCTCCAACTCCTGGGCTCAAGCAATCCTTCTGCCTCAGCCTCCCGAGTAGCTGGGACTACAGGCATGCGCCACCATGCCCGGCTAATTTTTTCTATATATTTTTAGTTGTCTGATTAATTTCTTTCTATTTTTAGTAGAGACGGGGTCTCGCTCTTGCTCAGGCTGGTCTTGAACTCCTGAGCTCAAACAATCCGCCTGCCTCGGCCTCCCAGAGAGCTAGGATTACAGGCGTGAGCCACTGCGCCCAGCCCTTGTAATGGTTTTAAAAATAATTTATTTATCATCTGTGTTTTCTGGTTATCAAAAATAATACAGAAATGATTAAAATAGAAATGAAAGTTTCTCAGTCTTACCGCTAGAAATAACCACTGTTAATAGCTTAATGTATTCTCCATAGAATTTTTTTTTCTCATAAAAGTGGGGTTATACTATGCCTATAGTTTATCAGCTGTCTTTTCTTTTTTTTTTTTTTTTGGAAAATCTAATATGTAATAGACATCTCTTTATATCAGCACCAATAGTAAATATATTGCAGTCCTTCTGTGTGCCAGACATGGGAGTTAGGTGCTGGGGATACAACAGTTAAGAAGAGAGTCATAGTCTCTGCCTTTATAGAGCTTCCAGTTAAATGGGAGAAACAGACACTAAACATGTAATTACACGGATAAATCTAGCTACATTTGTAGTGATTGATATAAAAGAAAAGTTCTAGGTGCTGTGACAGCATACAGTAGTGTCCCTCCTTATCCACGGAAGATAAGTTCCAGGACCCCCAGTGGATGCCTGAAACTGCAGATAGTACCGAACCCTATATACTGTTTTTTCCATCTGACAACAGAGACTACTGAGTGACTAAAGGGCGGGTAACATATACAACATGGATACACTGGACAGAGGGATGATTCATGTCCCAGACAGAACAGAGCAGAATGGCATGAAGTTTCACCAACACTACTCAGAATGGCACACAGTTTAAAACTTTTGAATTGTTTATTTCTGGGGTTTAATATTTTAGGACCGCAGTTGGCCAGGGTAACTAAAACCACAGAATGTGAAACCGTAGGGAGGACTACTTTGTACAGGAAAACCTGATCTAAGGTCAAAGAAGATCTTTTTGAGAGAGAGCTGTTTGTTCTGAGTCCCAAAAAGTGAGTAGGAATTAGCCAGGGAAGGAGTGTTCTAGGCAGAAATAACCACACATGCAAAGCCCCTGACGTAACTAAGAGCTTGGCATATTTAAAAAACTGAAGTTTATGCCGGGCGCGGTGGCTCACACCTGTAATCCTAGCTCTCTGGGAGGCCGAGGCGGGCGGATTGTTTGAGCTCAGGAGTTCGAAACCAGCCTGAGCAAGAGCGAGACCCCATCTCTACTAAAAATAGAAAGAAATTAATTGGACAACTAAAAATATATAGAAAAAATTAGCCGGGCATGGTGGCACACACCTGTAGTCCCAGCTACTCGGGAGGCTGAGGCAGGAGGATTGTTTGAGCCCAGGAGTTTGAGGTTGCTGTGAGCTAGGATGATGCCACGGCACTCTAGCCTGGGCAACACAGTGAGACTCTGTCTCAAAAAAAAAAAAAAAAAAACTGAAGTTTAGCTCATTCATTTTATCATATTCCATTCCTCTCCTGATGAAAATTTAGGTTATTTCTACTTTTTAATCTATTCTAAACAGTGCTGCTGAACATCTTTGTATATATAACTTAGAAACTTTTAAAAATACTTTCCCTTGTGAGCTCCCATGAATTGGTAAAAATTTACTCCGGATTTGTACATATTTTGGGTGGAGGGGGGTTAGGTATTTTTTTTGGGGGGGGAGAAAGAGTCTTGCGCTGTTGCCCTGGGTAGAGTGCAGTAGCATCATCATAGCTCACTGCAACCTCAAACCCCTAGACTCAGGCGATCCTCTTGCCTCAGCCTCCAGAGTAAGTGGGACTACAGGTGCATGCCAAAACACCCAGTAATTTTTCTACTTTTAGTAGAGACAGGGTCTCGCTCTTGCTCAGGCTGGTGTCGAACTCCTGAGCTCAAGCAATCCTCCCGCCTCGGCTTCCCAGAATGCTAGGATTATAGGCGTGAGCCACCACGCTCGGCCTTCTTTTGGTTTTAAATATCATATGCTGTGCTTTGCTTTTTACAATCTTAATATATGAAATCTGAGGCTTAGATAATTGAGGAAGCAATTAATAAATAAGTCCTATTTATGGAAGCTTCAGCTATATATGTGTGTTACATTGTGTTTGGGAGTATCTACTGGAAAAGTGCAGCTTAATTTTATTACATGCAAATACCAAAACTGAAAGAGAGGGGACAAGGGACCATTTTAGGTTGCAAGAGGATTCTATTTTGTAAGTAAATACCTCTTTACCTTTTCTTATCAGTAAAATGTGTGGGGTACGTGTGTGTGTGTTTTCCTTTTTAAGACATGGGATCTCACTCTGTTGTCCAGGCTAGAGTGCAGTGGCATAATCATAGCTCACTGCAGCCTCAAATTCCTAGGCTTGAGTAGTCTTCCCACCTCAGCCTCCCAAGCAGCTGGGACTGACTACAGGCACATACCACCATACCCAGCTAATTTTTTCATTTTTTTTGAGAGACAGCATCTTGCTATGTTGCCCAGGCTGATCTTGAACTCCTAGCCTCAAGTGATCCTCCCTCCTCAGCCTCCTGAGTCACTGGGATTACAGGCATGAGCCACCACACCTGGCTATAAAATGTGTTTTTAAGGACAACTCTTTAAAGCAGTCTTCTCAAAGTGATTCTCACTGCAGATTCATGGCCTCATCCCAGACTCTCTAAATCAAATTATCTGAGGATGGGGCCTAGGTATCTGCACTTTAGACACTCCCCATCCTATTTCTGCCAGTCAATTATTATTCACCATTGAAAACCAATGCTCTAGGTTATATGATATTGTAAATTGGGGGAAATTGTCTGTATTTCCTTTGCAGCCATATTGACTTGAATATGTTTATTCCACAGAGCAAGGGATTTGGGAACTCAAACATCTACTATTTATGTAAAAAAAAGTTATTTCTAAATAATGTATTTTATCAGTCACAGCTAATAAGTTTATCTGTGAATCGTTGAACTTTTATAATTAGTTAATAATTTTTTTGTTGTTGTTAAGGACTCAGCTAAAGAAGTTCCTTGGAAAATCAGTAAAGAGAGCAAAGCATCTTGCTGAGGAATATGGTGAACGTGCTATAAATAAAGTTAAAAGTGTTAGAGACGAAGGTGAGTAAAATAGAACATTTCAACTGAATATTCAGTTAATTTGTCATCCTCTAAATTTAGCCTGTAGTTTATAAGAAGCACTCTAGTTTATTGAAAGTAATAAACCTTTATAGCTAACATCTTAATATTTTAATAAATCATAAGTTACTCTATCACTTAATTTTATGAATATGAAGAAAAATGAATTTATATATACCTTATACATGAATTTGTACGTATTTTGTGATTGTGACAACCCCAAAGGTTTGAGTGTTCAATAATCAATTGTAAATTAGTTTTGTAAGGCTATTTAGTTTTTACAAATACAGTCAGCCCTCCGTATCTGTGGGTTCTACATCAGTGGATTCTGCTAACCACAGATCAAAAAATATTTGAAGAAAACCCATAAAAATAAAAATACAACAATAAAAATAATATTAAAAAACCAATACAGGCTGGGAGCAGTGGCTCACACCTATAATCCTAGCACTTTGGGAGGCCAAGGTGGGAGGATTTCTTGAGGCTGGGAGTTCAAGACCAGCCTGAGCAATATAGCAAGACCCCATCTCTACAAAAAATAGAAAAATTAGCCAGGCGTGGTGGCCTGTGCCTGTAGTCCCAGCTACTCTGAAGGCTAAAGCAGGAGGATAGCTTGAGCCCAGGAGTTCAAGGTATCAGTGGGCAATGATTACACCACCACACTCTAGCCCAGGCAACAGAGGGAGACCGTCTCTCAAAAACAAACAAAAACAAAACCAAAAAACTGATATAACAACTATTTACGTAACATTTACATTAGGTATTATAAATAATCTAGAGATGGTTTAAAGTATACAGGAGGACGTGTCTAGGTTATATGCAAATCCTATGCCATTTTATATTAAGGGACTTAAGCATCTGCAGATTTTGGCATCTATGGCAGGTCCTGGAACCAGTCCCCCACAGATACTGAGGGATGACTGTATTTTCAAAGTTAGGTAAATTTTCTAAATTTGCACAAATCTAAACTTCCTATGCCTTTGTCATTATTGTACTCATTTGTTTTATTTGATAAACACATAGTACTTATTGTGTGCCAGACACTATTCTAAGCACTTTTACTTGTATTAACTCATTTAATCCCATAAAAACCCTATAAGGTAAGTACTATCATTATCTCTATCTTATAGATGAGAAAACTGAGAGGCATAGAAAGGTTGAATAACTTGCCTGTGGTCACACAGATAATAAATGACAGAGCTGGATTTGAACCTTAGGCAGTATAGCACTAGACTCCATGCTTTTAACCAATATGTTATATAATAGTAGACAAATTTTGCTTTTTCCTATAATGAATTTTCTTGGTAAGTAGTAAATATGAAAATATGATAGGAACTGTATCGATACTAGCTAGTAATGATTTCTGTTGCTTTTCTGTTCAGTGTTTCATACTGATCAAGATGATCCTTCATCAAGTGATGATGAAGGAATGCCATATACAAGACCAGTTAAATTCAAAGCAGCACATGGTTTCAAAGGACCTTATGATTTTGATCAGATCAAAGTGGTACAAGATCTTAGTGGTGAACATATGGTAAGCAACCATTTCATTTTTCAAGATAGATAATGTTCCCATAGAAATGGAAATATTTCATGTTTTCCTAGAAATAGAAGTATTTCAAAAAATACTTTGGCTTCTATAAAACTGATCTCTTCCTGTGTATGTGATTTTGCTAGCCTGACTCAAGAAGAATGAATTTATATTAATATGATTTAATGAATAGGTAATACAGAGTCTATCTCTGAATTATTCAAAAAGTGAGTTATTGAATAAGTAAACTCTAGGCCTGTATCATTAATAAAGCTATGCAAAGGCATCAAACTTTAAAGCAGTTAAATTAGAGGGCAGTCAGTACCTTTGAAAAATGTTTAAAATGTTCCCCACTACATTTTAAATAATTTATAAAATATTTCAGAAGCTTAATACATTTTGTAAAGTGAGATACTCAGCTAAAACTTGGAGATAGAGGTTCAAGTCGTCTGTCATAGTTCAAATGTACCAATGTAGATGAAAGTACACAAATTGTATTACAATTACATCCTGAAAATGCTAGGAACACAGGGAAGGCAGTGATAAAACTCAGAACTGGGTAAATGATGCTGTTCCCTTGATCAGAGAATGTATTTAGGTTATAAGTCTAAAAGTGGGCTAAGTAGAAGGAAGCAACCATAAACATCAGATGGGAGCCAGATCAGAATTTAAATTTTGGTGCTCATAATCTATACATAAAATGTTTGAGTTGGTTATAGTACCTTACTTAAGGAAAATGATGAATTTCCTTGTAATATATTGACTTTCTTTTCTTATTTTCTGTTTTAAGTATTAGTAAAATTTCATTGTAGTGGACTCCAAGTGACAGATTTTTTACTATGCTTGAATTTTGCAGAAATGAATAGTTATTTCAGTAAATGAGCTGTTTCATAATCTTTTTGATACATCTAGATGTGTATTACAATAGTATTTGTCGTAATGGGATTTGGCCTTTCCTATTTAAGGATTCATGTCTCCATTCACCGCCACACACCACACATCCACTTCCACACTGTTTTCGTTATCTAGAGTTTCTGGCCATATACTGTGAAACTTTGTTTCTGGGGAGAAAAGCAAGATGAGACCACACCATTCCAATACTTCTTCTAAGTGCCCAGTGCTATGGAGGGTCATTGCTAAGGCAGACTTTATTCCTCATTCCTGGTCAGGAGTTGTTCATGCTGTACTGAGGGCTCTGCCACCACCACCACCACCACCACCACCCCCACTCTCACTTTATGGTCAGCTAGGGGACTGAGATCCAAAAGTAGGATTTGTACTTTTCCAATTTCTGGCCACTTCAGAGCTCCTATTTCCATTAATATGTGGGCAAGGTTTGAAGTCTTGAAGTTGTTAGTTTAGATTATGGCATACTGCACCTATCTTATCCTGCTTTCTTCTTAAAGACCACAAAAGTGTGGTATTATAGCACCATTGGACTTTTGGCCTTAAGCGGTGTTAGTAATGTGAGCATTATCTTAGTGTGTATAATTTGGCATGATTTTAAACTTTGGTTTAAAAATAATGTTTATAAACTTTTAAAGTATAACTTTGAGCCTTCTTGTATTTTCATAGGGAGCTGTTTGGACCATGAAATTTTCCCACTGTGGCCGATTACTTGCTTCAGCTGGACAAGACAACGTAGTGAGAATATGGGCTTTAAAAAATGCTTTTGACTATTTCAACAATATGCGAATGAAATACAATACTGAAGGTATTTTTCATTTATTTAAAAATCTAGAGAAATCTGGAATTTTTACATATTAGGTATACTAATGCCCTCCTTATCTGGCAGTTATTTGCTACTTACCATAATGGCCAAAAACCTAGAAATAAGACAGAAATCAACAGCAAAAAGCCTCTAAACCCAATGAAAAGAGCAACCACAAAACTTTTGATTTATCCCCTTTCAAGTGTAGTGCATAGTTAATTTCATCAGCTATTGAGAACAGAGTTATTTGGTTTCCCCTGGCAACCTTCAGTTCTATCCTAGGTTAAAATGAAATAACTAATTAAACTAGAAAAAGAATGAAAATCATGTATACATTCAATAAGTAAAGAATAATTAAGGAAATAGCCATGGAAAGTAAGTATGAATTGTCAGTATATCAAGGGATAATATGAAAAAATGTTAAATGGAAAAGAGAAACACCAGAACATTATATATGTACACACTGATTACAACTATGTACAAATATTTATGTATCATGGTAAGTTATCAGCAAAGTATATAGAATTGATGTAGATAGGGGCTTTAAGTTTATGGAATAGTTTTCTTGTAATTAATTAACTGTGTAATAAGTTTTCTCCACAGCGCACCCTTACCCCCAATCAGCTAAGGCTGCAACCAAGAAGTTAGGAGATGGGAGAAAGAAATAGAAAGTGGCCATAGAGTATAATCAAAGCACCAGGAACATAGAAGTCTAGGGAGATTCATTAAACTGGCAAGCGTGACCCTATACACTTTAGTAAACCTTGCGAATATTGCTTGTATTATGTCGCAGTACTTAACTGAAGATGATAATGAGTTGAAACTAGTTAAACTATGTTTATTATACAGTGAGTGTTTCTAGTCCTAGCTGTCTGTCATTTCTTTTATTGCCCTCCCTGGAACAGAAAGACTATTTTCAGTGGCCCTTGAGACAACCCCAGCCCCTTTCTGCCCCTTTATTGTTCCTCTCGCTACTTGTTATGGTTAAAAAGAATGTATTCACTTTGAATACTGAGGATTTAACAGTATTTTCTTTACTGTGTTAGGAAAATAGTTCAGCCATTTTGTAAAGATTTTATGTAAAAATGATCAAAACAAATATTTTGGTGTTTATAGCGTTATGTTTCACTTGTTAGTATTTTTCTAGTATATTATATTCTCTGATAATTAGGCATTGCTGTGTCATTATTTCTGAATGTTATATTTTGGGGGGGATGTGTGTACTTACATGCCTTTTTTACAATTATTATGTTGTTTTTAGGACGTGTGTCCCCATCACCTTCTCAGGAAAGTCTAAGTTCATCAAAATCTGATACAGATACAGGGGTATGTTTATTGTTTTATGGTTACTATTTGTGAAATGCTGTTATTTAATTTGTTTCATAAAATACCTTTTTGTTTATCAAAAATCACAGTTGCACGAAGGCACTTAATTAAAATTAAAATGTATCATTAGAAATAAGATTTCTTCTATTAGAATTGGTAAATGAAAAATGTTGATGTTTAAAAGTTGCCAGACAGTGAATAATATTACTCAAGGTACCAAACCACTCACTAATGTAAACTTAAATGATACAAAATATCCTCCTCTCAAATCCATGTTAAATATTTTTAAAATAATGAAAATAATAATAATATATACCTGAATAAGAAGTAATTAAGGAAATTACAAAAGATATTTAAATATCTTAATTCTCTAATTTTTTTTGTTTAATAAATGCTTTATCACAGTTTCAGATAGTTTAAAGTATCTTAATGATTTTCATTTGGTTTTAGAGCTGGAAGTTTGAATATAACCAATTTTAAACTTAAAAAGCAGAATATAAAATATTGTGCTAAGTTGTCCCCTGTGCTTCTTGTGTATTTTGCTAGGTAAGGCTGATATAAACAAGAGAACCTAAAATGTCTACCTTCTCAACAGTATTTTCCTGAAATTTCATTGGCTCTCTAGTATTTAATACTAACTTTTCCCCTTCTCCTGGCTTTCCGTGGTTTTGTTTTTCCTTGTTCTCTTCTTATTTACTTGCTCTCTCTTCCACCTCCTTAAATTTGCTGTTTCTCACAGTCTGTCATTGGCCATTCTCAATAGACATGTCTACTTTCCCTCCAGTCCTGAACTGGCTTTGGATCCATAAGTCTTTGTTTCCTTTCAGTAGCTTTATGTTTTTTAAACAAGAATGTGATCTTATCATGTGTGCTGCCCTTTTCACATAACAACGTATAGGATCGCTTCACCTGTATGTCCTTCAGGCACATCAATTAATAGATCCCAAACTGAACTCCCTCGACAAATGTTTTTTCGGTGCCTGCTATATGTGGCAGATACTGCTAGATGCTATAAAATCAAATGAGACATACTCTCTGTCCTCAGGAATCTTGGGGACTAGTGAAATAGATAAATCCACATTTACAGTATTGGATGGTGATGTCCTACAGAAGGTACAACACAAGAATAGGTTAGCCTTATAAATCAGGGTGTCAGGAAAAGCTTCATGGAGACTTGATGTTTGAGCTAAGAGTTAGCTATATGAGGGAAAGAAGGAAGAGGCATATCAGACAGAGGGAATAGTAAGAGCCAAGACATAGATGCTGAAGAAGCATGGTATGTTAAAGGTACAAAGAAATTTCACATGACTGGAACAAAGGGTGCATGTGTGAGATTGGTAGGAGACTAGGCAGGAGCGGGATTTTGAAAGGCCTTTTGTGTTAAACTAAGACATTTGAACTTTATCCTGTAAGCGTCTAAGAAGGGGGCGGGGTTTTGAAGGATTCAGTCAGGGGCTCAATTAACATGTTCAGATGTTTGTTTTAGAAAGAACATTCTGGGTAGTATTGTGAAGGATATACTAGATGGGGGCTCCAGGCTAAAGACAAGGAGATCACATAAGAGACTATTAACCCAGGAGAGGAATGAGTACTTCGATTATAATGATTATGATTGCAGTGGGGCTAAAACCTACTGTAAAGATAAGCTGAATGGGGAGATGTAAAAGAAGTCGAATCTCCGCCGGGCGAGATGGCTCACGCCTGTAATCCTAGCACTCTGGGAGGCTGAGGCGGGCGGATTGTTTGAGCTCAGGAGTTCGAGGCCAGCCTGAGCAAGAGTGAGACTCCGTCTCTACTAAAAATAGATAGAAATTAATCAGACAACCAAAAATATATAGAAAAAAAATTAGCCGGGCATGGTGGC
>NW_012149975.1:1107521-1116518 GCF_000956105.1 Propithecus coquereli | reverse complement strand
AAAAAAAAAAAAAAAGAAGTCGAATCTCTAGGACTTGGTGACTGACTAGCTGGGGTGCTAAAAGTGAGTAGCCTAGGATGAATTGCAGGTGTCTGGCTTGAATAACTGGCTAGATGGTAATGGTCATTCATGGAAATATTTTTATCATCTACCCACAAACTTGCTTCTCTCTTCTGAACTTTATTTAATAGCATCAACTGCTACAAGTTACCTTTTTAGCTCAGTCACAAACACGCTATTACTTTTTCTTCCTTACCCATAGCAAGATGGGTAACCCATAGTTACAAATTCCTGGCCACTCTACCCCCACCAAAAATGCCTGTGGAATCTGGCCCCTCATCCCCCATTATCGTGCATATTTTCTAGGTCCTCAAAGCTCATTTAAATGTTTGCCATAGTCTTTTAATTGTTTTTTCCGGCTTGTAGTCTCTACCAAATTCATTTTCTACACTGCCACCAGCTGGTTTTTTCAAAACAGATCTGACTGTGTCATTTTGTGGTTTAAAATCTGCTGATGGCTCCTTATTGCCCTGCAGAATAAAGTCCTTCCCAGTACTGCCTCAGCTTACCTTTTAACTGAGTTCTAATTCCCCAGTGCTTGTGCATCTTACTTGCCATGCCGGATATAAACACTCTCACCTTTATGTCTTTGTCCATGCTGTTTGCTTTCCCAGGGTTGCCCTCTCTATCCCCTTTCTTCACAGGGTAAGCCCTACTCATCCTTCAAGATTCAGCTCAGATACCTTCTCTTACTATTTTCACTGCATCCAGCAGGCAAAATTGTTCCACATTTGTTTTCTGATAGTACATCATATGTATTTTTATATTGATACTACTTACCACGACTTCCTTGTTAGTTTGTCTGCCTGGCTAGGCTCTGGGCTGATTTAAGGCAAAGAATTGTACTTCATAGATTTTAGTATCCTTGGAATCTAATCCCAATCCTGACTGTAAAAATCCTGTAATCAATGTTTAATTTTTGCCTCTGGACCTTTATTCCTATTTTTCCCCTTATCTGGATGCCTTGATCTCCCTTCTCTTCAAAGCCTGCCCATTCAGCATGGCCATAAAGTCTTCACTGACTAATGTAGCAGTGAAAATTTTAACTATTTTTCTTAAGGGAAAGGGCTTGTTTTTGTTAGTTTAATTTAACATAAAGTTTCCAAGCATTGATTACTAGGAAAAATAGGGACTATCTGTACTATCTTATATTATGCTTATTTCAACTATCCTACTTAAAAACTCATAACTACTTCCATCTAACCCCAAAAGTACCTACGCGGTTCCTAATTTTATTGAATACAAAGCCTTTTAAATGAGGAGTAGCATTTATATCCTTTGTTTTCTGGAAAAGATCATTTGGGGTTTCTTTGACTTCTGTCATTCTATTTCAAGACAGTTAAAAGAGGCCTCTGTTTCATATTTCATACCTTTAGAGTTTGGTGTCGGGAATTTTCTTTTTTTCTTTTCTTTTCTTTTCTTTTTTTGACAGGGTCTTCCCTCTGTTGCCTGGGCTAGAGTGCAATGGTGTCATCATAGCTCACTATAACCTCAAACTCCTAGGTTTAAGCCATCCTCTTGCTTTAGCTTCCCGAGAAGCTGGGACTACAGGTGCGCATGCCACCACACCCGGCTAGTTTTTTTTTTGTAGAGATGGGGTCTTGCTATTGCCCAGGCTGGTCTTGAATTTTTGGCCTCAATCCTCCTGCCTCGGCTTCCCAAAGTGCTAGGATTACAGGCATGAGCTACCGCGCTTAGCCAGGAATTATCTTTTAACCCAGCACTAGCCACAATGAGGTGCAGTAAGCACAATGGAGTTTATGTTCCTGACGTGTATATTCTTATTTCCCTCATGATAGTGATATCTTATGTATCTCTTTTGAAGTACTTTTTCACTCTTGTCTGCTCAGCATCCATGTAAAATAGAATATATAAAAGTACCTATTGTACAGTTGAACATACAAAGTGATGTACCCAAGATCCCTGACCTACTCGTGAGTAATGCCAAGCCTAGAATTCTGGCTGTTATGCTCTCTGTTTCTGTTGATTTCCAAAAGTAGCTCAGCAAATGTAAGAAAGACAAGAAGAAAGGCGCATGCTTAGTTGGCTCCATTGTGCTAGAGGATTTTTTAATAGTTGGCTTTAGTAGAGACTGTTAGACCTCATGGTTTCTATAAATCCATAATTGGGTCAGATTGCAAATATGAATATTCTGTATCTATTTTAATAAGTGTAAAATTTTTTTGACACTAGAAGTCGTAAGTATACTATTTACCTAGAAATTAATGTTTTTCTTGGATAAATCTGTCCATGTTTAGTGTGCTTGATTAGTGGAACATCAATATGGGTGTTATGGCACTTAACAGCTGCTTAAAATTTTTGAAGCCAGGCCGTGGTGGCTTGTGTATGTAGTCTCAGCTACTTGGGTGGCTAAAGCAGGAGGATCACTTGAACCCAGGAGTTCAAGGCTATAGTGAGCTATGGTTGTACCACTGTACTCCAGCCGGGGCAACAAAGAGAGACTCCATCTCTTACAAAAAAAATTAATCATTAGAACTAACTGTAAGGGAATGAGATAATTTTTATGAGATACAGATATGTAGCCTTGGTACTATTAATAACCTCATTTTACAGATGAAGAAGGCTTAGAGATGTTAAAGTAACTCACCAATTTCACCATGTCACACAGTTGATAGATATAGCATCAGAATTAGAATCCAGCTGTGATCTGTCTCTAGAGCTTATGATCTTAACCATTATGCTCCACTAGCTGACATTGAAGTCTAGAACTGTTTTTATTCAGTCCACAAATATTTATTGAGTGCCTACTATGTATTAATCACTGTTCTAGGAACTAGAGATATAGTAAGTGAACAAAAGAGATAAAAATATATGTTGTTATGGAGCACATATTCTAGTGGAAGAAGACAGAGAAACAAAATAAGTAAATTTTGTAATATATTAGAAGTTAGTTTTTTAAACCACTCTGTTGAGGTATGATTGACATACTAAAAGCTGTACATATTTAATGTGTACAATTTGATGAGTTTTAAGATAAGTATGCACCTGTGGAACCATCACCACAATCTGTGCCATAAACCTATCCATCACCTCCAAAAGTTTCCTCTCATCCTCTTATTACTTTTTTTTTGTGACAAGAACATTTAAGATCAGCTGTCTTAGCAAATTTTTAACTAGATGATTCAGTGTTGTTATCTATAGGTATTGTGCTGTACAGTATATCTCTAGGACTTACTCATTTTTTATAACTGAAACTTTGTACCCTTTGACTAATACTGCCCTGTTTCTCTATCCCCGAGCCCCTGATAACCACCATTCTACTCTCTGCTTCTATGAGTTAGACTATTTTAGATTCATCATATAAATAGTATCATATAGTATTTGTCCTTCTATATGTCTGGCTTATTTCATTTAGCATAATGTCTTCCAGATTCATTCATGTTATCGCAAACGGCAGGATTTCTTTTTTATGACTGAATAGTATTCCATTATGTATATATGCCACATTTTCTTTATCCATTTATTCGTAGATGGTCATTTAGGGTGCTTCCATGTCTTGGTTATTGGGAATGATGCTGCAGTGAACATGGGAATACAGATATCTCTTTGACACTTTGATTTCATTTCCTTTGAATGTATACCCAGAAGTGGGATTGCAGGATCATATGGTAGTTCTATTTTTAATTTTTGAGGAACCTCCATAGTGCTTTTCATAGTGAGTGTACCAATTTATATTCCCACCAATAGGGTTCCCTTTTCGCCACATCCTCACTAACACTTATCAGGTATAGGGGTTTCTTAAATATTTTGGATATTAACCCTTTATTAGATATATGGTTTGCAAGTATTTTCTCCTCTTCTTTAAGTTGCCTTTTCATGTTGTTGGTTTCCTTTGTTGTGCAGAAACTTTTTAGTTTGATATGGTCCCACTTGTCTATTTTTGCTTTTGTTATTGGTGCTTTCGGTGTCATATCCAAGAAGTCATTGTTAAGGCCAATATCAAGAAGGTTTTTCCCTGTTTTCTTCTAGAGGTTTTATGGTTTTAGGCTTTACATTTAAGGGGTGACAGTGGGTAAATAAGGTAGGCAAGCAAAGCTTCAGGGTTCAAGCAAAGCTTCAGAGGTTGTCATCTGAGCAAAATCTGCAGGACATGAGGAAGTGATCATATGATAATCTGCAAGAGAAGACCATTCCAGGTAGAGAGAGTAGCAAATGAAACTGCTATAAGTTCAGGTGTGTTCGAGAAATAGCAGCGAGGCCTGGGTAGCTGGAGCTAGTGAAGTTGGGAGAGGAGTAGGAAGTGAAGTCACAGAGGTGTGGATGGGGAAATCAGAACGTGTAGGGCATTGCAAGGACTTTGGCTTTTGCTTTGAGAAAGATGGGAGCCATTGGGTTTTTGAACAGAGAGTGATATAATCTGATATATTTTAAAAGGATCATTCTGATTTCTATACTGAAAACAAGACTGTAAGGATAAGAACTGTCTTGTTTATTTTGGAATCCCAAATAACACAGTATCTGATATATACTATCTGCTAATGAATATCAAAAGCGTTACAATTTTTCATAGCAATCCAACTTTAAAATGACATTTTTAGATAATCAGGATATTTTAATATGGATTAGATACTAAATTTTACAAATGGTATTTCTTAGGTGTGATAATGGCATGGTAATTACATTTTTAAAAGGGCTTATCAGTTGGAGGTACATATAGAAGTATTTACTGATAAAATTATTAGTGTCTAGATCTCACTTTAAATGCTCCAGCAAAAATAAATAAAGATGGGAGGATTGATAAAACAAGATGAGTAAAATGTTGATAATTGTTAAAGTGGTGATGGCTACATTATACTAGTCTACCTACTTTTGTTTATATTTGAAATGTCCATAATAAAAAGTTAGGTATGTATTTTTATATGGAGACAATCTCTCCCCCCATTTGTTGGATACACATACACACACACACACACACACACACACAAACACAGATACAGATATATAATATAAACATTTTACTTGGTATTTCTACCTTTAATAATTTATCATAAATAATTAGAAAAAAGAATACAAAAAGCATAAAAATAGAACAAAACAAAAAAATAATTAGATATTCCCAAAGATATAAACAAAAAGATTTTCATCTTAGTGTTCTCATAATAACTAAAAGGTGAGCAACCTAAATTTTTTACAGTTGGAAAATAAAAACTGTGATATAGTCTGTACAGTAGAATACTATGTAGCCCTTAAATTGTTTTTAAAGACTATTTAATGACATAAAAAGTATTCACAATAGGCCCGGGAGCAGTGGCTCATGCCTCTAATCCTAGCACTTTGGGAGGCTGAGGTGGGAGGATAGCTTGAGACCAGGAGTTTGAGACCAACCTGGGCAACATAGTGAGACCTACCCCATCTCTACAAATAAAAAATTAAAAATTAGCCAGGTGTGGTGGCATGCACCTGTAGTCTCAGCTACTCGGGAGACTGAGGTGGAAGGATACTTGAGCCCAGGAGTTTGAGGTTACAGTGAGCTGTGATAGTGCTACTGCACTCCATCCTGGGCAACACAGTGAGACTCTATCTCTAAAAATGTTTTTTTAAAAGGATAAGGCCTAGTCAAATATGGATAAAGATTCATGGTTCAAAATGTTTGTTGAATTACAATTTATGTTAGCAAAAAAATTGGAAATGCCTAAGTGACCAAGAAAGGGAGAATGATTAAATTATGATATATCTGTATCATGTGGCCAGTAAATGTTTTCAAAGTATGAAATACAGAAAATGCTCATGTTATAATAAAAAGGAAGATAGTGAGTTGTATGTACAATATGATTTCAATTATGTTTTTTAAAAAAATGAAAGGTTGAAGGTAATCAAAATGTTAGCAGGTTTTAGGTGTTTTTTGTTTTCTGGGGTTTTTTTGTTTGTTTGTTTGTTTTTAGAGAAATGGGGTCTTACTCTGTTGCCCAGGCTGGTCTCAAACTCCTGGTCTCAATATGGGTAGTCTTAATTGTATTTTTTATGTTTTCCATATTTTCTGAATTGTCTACACTGATCGTGTATTACTTTATAATAAAAAACATTTATTTAAACATTTTGAACAAAGGGTATAGGGAGAAGAAAATGTATGTTTAAGGAGAAAAAAGGTCTGGAATCACTGCTAGGGGAAATGTGCTAAGGAGTTAATGAAAAGCAAATGATCATTAAACAAAAAGTTGACTTTTATGTTATGGGGTAATCCTGTTCAGTTGTATGTCTCCCATCAGTGCTTACCAGTCTGGTAGCAAAATTAGGGGAAGTAGTAGTCATCTAGGATTGGGAGTGCTTGGCAAAAGGTACAGGTGTCCATGTTGGTGGTCTGCCTCCATGGTTGATGTGAAGATGTTTTTTATAAATTGTAAAGTTCTAGACAAATAATAATGGTAGTTTTTATCTAGTCCCATGGCCATTGTCCTAATTCAAGCTCTCATTATTCTTACTTAAACTTACTGACTGCTATTCCTGCTTCCACTCCCTCTCTCCAAACCATTTTTTACATTATTGCCCAGAGTTCTCTTTCTAAAGCACTACGAGTCAGATCATGTTATTTTTTTCCTTTTCAGAAACCTGTGTTGGCTCTCCATTGCCTTAGAATGTCTGAACTTTTAAGCCACAAATTCAAGGCCCTTTATAATGTGGTCTGAAAGTACCTTTCTATCGTCATCCCCTACTATCTCCATATACTTTTTTCCTCCATCCTCATCATCCTACCTACCCTTCCCTAAATACACAAGGCTTAGCTAACACTGTTTTTTGCTAATGCTACATAATCTAAAGCATTTGAGGGACAAACTCTGGACTTATAGTTCTATGACTTGTATTCCTGCTTTGGTTCTGCTGTTCAGAGGTAGCTGTGTGACCTTTAATATATTATTTTAACCTCTTTGAGCCTCAGTTTTTTTCCTAATTTCTTCATCTCCATAATGTTAATACCTACCTCAAAGAGTTGTTAGGATTCATTCAGATAATGAATACAAAAGCATGTTGTAACTAAATGCACAGCACACATGTATGGCATTATTTTCTACCTACCTCTGTCAGGATGCTTTTGACTTCACATAGCAGAAACCCAACTGAAAATGGCTTAAACAATGAGGAAGCAACTCTGGAGGTAAGGCGGTTCCAGGGTTGGTTAATTCAGCAGCTCAATAAGTGTCATCAGGAACACAGGGTGCTACCCATCTTCCTACTTTGTACTCTTTGTTTTGTTCTTTTGGGTTTGTTCCCCTGTGGTCCTAAGATGGCTGCTATAGTCTTAGGTGTTACATGCAGACAGCAATGCTCCGAAGCAGGAATGGGGAAGGTCCCTTTAGTGTGCCCCTTTTTTTGTTTTTTTTTTTGTTTTTTTTTTTTTTTGAGACCGGATCTCACTCTGTCACCCAGGCTGGAATGCAGTGGCAAGATCACAGTTCACTGCAGCCTCCCAAGTAGCTGGGACTACAGGTGCACGTCTCTGTGCCCGGCTAATTTATTTTTATTTTTTGTAGAGACAAGGTCTCACCATGTTGCCCAGGCTGGTCTTGAACTCCTGGCCTCAAGAGATCCTCCCACCTTGGCTTCCCAAAGGGCTGGGATTACAGGTGTGAGCTGCCACACCCAGCCTAGTGTGTCCCTTTTTAAGAGTGAGGAAACCCCTCTAGAAACCTCTCCTTATTCCCTGTCCCATAAACTTTCCCTTATGTCTAATTGATGAAAATTGTAGCACATGATTATGTCTAAACCAGTCATCACTGGGAAGGGGAATCAACTAATTCATTAGCTTGGGCCAATCATGATTTACCTCCTGGTGCTGGCCCCACCACTCCTGAAGGAACAGATGCTCAGAAAAGGATAAAGTGGGGGCTCTGTTAGGGAGGGAAAAGATTGAGATAGCACAATGTCTTCAAGGATTCCTGATTTATTAGGACAAGGAGATTAAAAGTAGTAGATCAGCATGCAGGGGAGCTTGCTTTTGGTAGCTCAAGATCTCAAACAGGCATCATACAAAATGATGAGAGAACAGATGGGGTGGGAAGAGTGTGAAGCTTGTTTTGCTAGTTTTATATCACAGTTTTAAAAGTTTATTTTTGTGTCTAAACAGGTATGCAGTGGAACTGATGAAGACCCCGATGATAAGAACGCACCCTTTCGGCAACGGCCATTTTGCAAATATAAAGGACATACTGCTGACCTCCTTGATCTTTCATGGTCTAAAGTAAGAAATTCTTATTTAAATTGTTTATTATTAATAATTCTATGTAACTGTGACTTTAGGATAAAAACAGTTGTTTTTATGATTGTCACACTGTCAAATGTTTGGATGTTCATGTATCCTTTGTGGGAGTTATCTACGTATTAACCTAAGTTAAAGAGAAACATCAGATTGGGCTAATAAGTAAATGTTTACTTCATATTACTTCACATCTATCTAGATCTGTTTGTATATTTGTTACCTTTTGCTTCTTTTATAAGCAGTAATTTTGTAAAGTACCCCTCCTCAACAAAATGTATTGACTTCAGATATAAAGGGTGAAGTCTGATCCATCTCATCAAGCCTGCTTTGGGGCTAATCTGCTACATTCATGAAATTATTAATTTATGTTTAGCAATTATAATCTACAGACCAATGATAAGTCTTCATTTTGATTTTTTTTCCTTAGAGCAAAATGATTTCAAAAGTAAAGGGGCCATTTCATCACTGATCAAATATCTTAATGGTTTTGTGAAAATTTAAAGAGATATCTTAAATTTTATATAAGGCATTTGAAGCATGAAGCAGTTTCTAGAATTTTTGCATGATACCTTATACTTTCTTTGTATTAAAATTTGTCAGTAAACATAATTTAAAACATATTAAGAATTTTGGGGGAAAAAGTAATATTTAAAAGGGTTGAATTGAGAAAGTCCGCTGAGTTAACAAAATAATATTGGGGATACCATTGGTGCCCATATATTTTA
>NW_012149975.1:1087971-1106401 GCF_000956105.1 Propithecus coquereli | reverse complement strand
TTTTTAGTAGAGACGGGGTCTCGCTCTTGCTCAGGCTGGTTTCGAACTCCTGAGCTCAAACAATCCGCCCGCCTCGGCCTCCCAGAGTGCTAGGGATGCTGCAGTCTAAGGCAGAATTTCTTCTCCAGGAAACCTGTTTTTGCTCTTGTGGCCATTCAACTGATTGGGTGAGGCCCACCCACATCATCAAGGGTGATCTTCTTTACTTAAAGTCAATTGATTGTAAATGTAACCACATATACAAAATACCTTCACAGCAACAACTAGATTGGTGTTCGATTAAATAATTGAATACTATAGCCTAGCCAAGTTGACACATAAAATTAATCGTCATAACTACCTTCTTACCAGAATTAATACCTTTTCTTTGAACTCATTCTCCTTAACCTTTCTCTAGCATTTGATGATTTGATGCTATTGATCTTTCTTGAAATACTCGTCTTGATTTTGGAGCACTATACTTTCCTATTTCACTGACCACTCCTCTTATTTCCTTTATGGAAGAAACAGTAAAAAGAACATTATTGAGAACCTATGCAAATACACCTGCTACATGCCAAGTACTTTTCATTTACTCAAAACATAGATGTTGATCACTTTACCACCTGGTTATGAACATGAAGTTGGAGCCAGATTCCTGGGGTTCATATCCTCCCTAGTCTGACCCTTATAGTTGTGTGACCTTGGGCAAGTTACTTAATTTCACTGTGCCTCATCTGCTAAATAGGTGTAATAAAAGTAGCTTCCTCATAGAGTTATATTGGGAAAGATTAACTGAACTAGTCAATATAATACATTTGCCTAGAACATAGTAAATGCTTTATTAATATTCACTGTTATGATTATGATGATGACATCATCATTATGTGCCAGGCAGCATTTTAGGCACTGAGGACACAGACAAAATTTAAGCATTTTACATGTGCTCTCTGTTTGTACCCCCAAAACGACCTTATGAGGTTGTTGATGTTTCCTTATCAAGAATTTAAAAAAACCAAGGTTTCATACAGGTTAAGAAACATGCCTAAAGACATACAGCTAGGGAGTAGGAGAGTTGAAATTCAAATCCCATAGCTTTGGAGCATTAACTCTCTAGCCCATTCCTGGGTTAGAATAGCTAATCACTACAAGCAAAAAGGATGACAAAAAAAGTTGGACATGTTGCAAAGATTTGAGAAATGATAAAAAATTTTTTATACTTTTCTAGCATTTTTTCCCATTCTTTCCAAGTCTCTTAGGAGACAGTAGTAATATGATTTAGTATCTATCCAACTACCTCTTGTCTCAAGTGAATAATATGCATTTTTAAGAACTGGTGCTAGTCAGTAAACTGGGTCTTCCTGGTCCCTGATGATAGGAATATAGAATACCAGTTTGTGAAGAGATAAGTACAGAAACCAAGAATAAACCATTTAGAAATGTTTATGGCAGTTTTTCAGAGTAATTTTATGCCTATTTAATCTGTTAAAATCTGAGCTTCTATTTTATATAATAAAAAATGGGTCTTGTATTTTATAACTTTTATTTTCATTTCATTTTTCTAGTAATTGTTCTGTATTTTATAATAGTTTCAGTCCATGACTCATTGAAAATTTAAAAAAAAACAAAAACAGTCCTTCACAAATAGTTTGAGAAGCACTGGTGTAGATGAGTTATTTCAGTGAGTCTCTGCCCCATATAGGATTGATTCCTAAGAGCTTATCCTCATTTTCCCAACTCTTCACCCCTATCCAGAGGAAAGAAACACAATTTCTGCAACAGGATTCTAAGCCTCTCGAGGGTAGGGACAAGATATTATTTTGTTGTTGTTTCTCTTCAGTGTCTGAAACAATCAGTGTTTATAGTGGCTTTTCTATTTGTTGAAGACTTATTTTGTACCAGATAACAATAATTACTTTGTTAATTCTTAGAACAACAATCCCATGAGGTAGACAATCGTTCATTTTGTAGATGAATATACTGGGCCCCTGTGACCCATCTAAGATCACAAAACTAGTTATGAGTAGAACTTCAATTTTAATCTGATTTATTTGACTCCCAAGATTAGTGCTTAGTTCAAGAAAATAATTTCATTTATTCAATAAATATTTATTGAACAGAAACCTGTTGGCATGATAGAACTAGTCTTAACATGTCTTCAGCACCTTCACTTAATATTTTAGGGATGTTTTCATATGCTTAAAACAATGGACTATTGTAAGAATTGAATAATGTCAGTTTTAATGAACAGTGTGCCATAGGTTTAGTTTTTATACAGTTATTAATTAACAGGAAATTATGAAGCAAACTGCATACAGTCTTCAAAATTTTTCTGGAACTGAGTAGCTCTTGAAAGTAAAAATAATTGATATTAGATGTTTCAAAGATTATCGTAAATCATCCAAATTATATTTTCTAATTCTTTACATTTAATCATAAAATATACCATCTATTTAAAAACTAGTATACTACATAA
This sequence comes from Propithecus coquereli, assembly GCF_000956105.1. Lineage (NCBI taxonomy): Eukaryota > Metazoa > Chordata > Mammalia > Primates > Indriidae > Propithecus > Propithecus coquereli. Next base: position 1,103,946 of record NW_012149975.1, on the reverse strand, counting down.
AATGTATACTTTTAGACTAGCCCAAAATAGCATTTATCAGTACAATTACATACCCAAATCAATATTTACACTCAGTCTTTTTACCATCAAAGATTAAAGATTCTTAATTACTTTTAGCAAGTGACAAAGCATCTTGGTTTTCATAACATGTGTTCTACTTAAGCACTGTGCAGAACTGTGTAGTGGCTAGAGCCTGGACCTGATGCCAAACTACTCGGGCTTGCAATCCCACCTCTACCACTGATGAGTTGTGTAATCCTAGGCAAGTTATTCAACTTCTCTGTGCTTCACTGTTCTCATTGGTAAAAGGGGATAATAATATACCTACCGCACAGGGTTGTTGTATAATGTTAAGAACAATGGGCGGGCCGCGGTGGCTCACGCCTGTAATCCTAGCACTCTGGGAGGCCGAGGCGGGTGGATTGTTTGAGCTCAGGAGTTCAAGACCAGCCTGAGCAAGAGCAAGACCCCGTCTCTACTAAAAATAGAAAGAAATTAATCGGACAACTAAAAATATATAGAAAAAATTAGCCGGGCATGGTGGCGCATGCCTGTAGTCCCAGCTACTCGGGAGGCTGAGGCAGAAGGATCGCTTGAGCCCAGGAGTTTGAAGTTGCTGTGAGCTAGGCTAACGCCACGGCACTCACTCTAGCCCGGGCAACAGAGTGAGACTCTGTCTCAAAAAAAAAAAAAAAAGAACAATGCTTAATGCACCATAAGTACTCAAGAAATGTCATCATTACCTTAATTTGTTTATCACCTTTAGGCATACCAAAGAATACTGGGGTCTCATTTGAGTTTCCTCATTCGGTATAAGTCATAGTTCTCCCCCTTAAATAGATTATGTTTAGGAAATAATGAGCTTCTGCCAGCCAGAAGCTTTTGACAGATAGATATTTGGTTCCCGGGTAATGGGGCCATAACAATACTGCCTAAATCAGTTATACTATCCTCTTCTAGCTTTGGAAATGCTCTGATCTATTCTGAGAGATTTGACAATTTCTATTCTCTAATTTTCTTGCCTAGGGTGTGACAGGTGCACAATAATTTTTCATTTCCATGCTGCATTATAGGGTAATCTTTTTGAAGACATTTTAAATGACAATTAGAGATCTATGTGAGTTAAAATTCACCAGTGTTGTCAATGTGAAAATAGCTGAAGTGACAATAAGATGAATAGATGCCTTATATTCATAGCTGAGTTCCAATATGTGCAGGCAATAACAACTAAGGCACACCTTAGTCCTCTGCTGGTGTCTGACAGATTCCTTTGGATATAGATTATAAGATTCATCCTAATTTCAGAACAGGTAGTGTGGAAAAGTCTTGGAATTGATGAAATATGGTATTTTAGTTGTTTGGGGGAAAATGGGATCTTCCAATTGGATAATCTTTTGTTCTTTCTAATGCTGCATATAACAATAACAAAACTGTTGAAGTACGTAAAACTGAGAAGTTCACTTTTATTGTGTAAGTAGTTTTTTATATGGTGATAAAAAAATTAATATCATTTTCTCCATAGAACTACTTTCTTCTTTCTTCTTCAATGGATAAAACAGTCAGATTATGGCACATTTCCAGAAGAGAGTGCCTTTGCTGTTTTCAACATATAGATTTTGTCACTGCCATAGCTTTCCATCCAAGAGTAAGTAACTATTTATACATTCTATTTATACATTTTTTTGTTACAATGTGAGGAAGGTGAGGGAACCTAGTTTCTCTGGGGGCAGTTGCAAAAGTATTATTAACAGATCATAGTTAAGAGCAGTTTAATTTTGTGTCTCATTTTGCTTTAAAAGTGAGAAAAGAAATAAATATTCTGCTAATCTGCATTGGAAAAACTGGGCATGTTATATTCTAAATATAACAGTAAAAAGTCATCCCAAACCTTTAATAAGACATGCAAGGTATAAGTAATGAAATAAAGTATCCTATTAAAGATGAGAGATATTGGAGATGGAAGAAGAAGAGGAGATAGCAGATGGATAAATGAGAAAGGGAAGTACATAGACAGGAATAGTTATGAAAAGGTTGGGGAGGGAAGAGACAGAGGAAAAGATTGAAAGAGGCAAAGACCAAAATTCATTATAAGACATACTGAAGAATTCCTATTGTTGATCTTAATATACCTTCTTCATTTTCAATATAGAAAATCCTTTAGTATCTTTCCCCTGGAAAGAAAGTATTTCAGGCGATTTCAATGAAGGAGAAAAATCTACTGTTATGGAATTCTAGACCTATTGTATGCCCTTAAAGGATAGAGAGCCACCAAATGCTTAAGGCTAAATTAGTTTTAGTTTTTTGCAACTATAAGCACAGGGAAATCACATGTTGGTGTTGACTCTACTAGCTAGATTAAAATAAGTGGGAACTTGAGCTGACTCTATGCTGACTTTTCCTCCCCTATTATACATTGATGTATGATTACAATTCCAGTGGTGTCCTCATGTCTATACGTTTAACACCCGTTGTCTTTTTAATGCAACATTTCTTCCTCTTTTTTTCCCAGATTAAGAAAGGAGACTGACTTTTTTCTCAATGTAATTTCCTTTCCTGAGCAGGCTTATAACATAGGCAGTAATAATTCTGAACCCTTTGAAGACTTGGTTAAGAACTTTTGATAGTTAAGAATATTTAACCTATGTTAATACCTTTTCAATTTTGACTATCAAGTCATTAGATTCTTCTTTCTGAATAACAACCCCATCCTGTAGCCCAAAGATGCAACAAAAGGATGGATTTACCCCATCAGCAACTGTGAACAAAATTTTTCCCTCCCACCATTATTTTAGCTATAAAGTATCAGAGTAGAAAGAGGTATTCAGTTTTGATAGTTTTCTATGTGGTATTTTATTACTTATTAAGGTTTCTGTCCAGTCAATAAGTTTTATAGTACTTTTATCTTTTATTTGGTTTTATTTTAGAAACTATAAAGCCCTGTTTCTTCTCCCTTTTTTTGTAAATACCTTCTACAAAAGCCCTCTCTCTAAAAACTACAGACTTGGAGAGTTTTCAGAGGGGCTGGGGAGGAGTAGGGTAGTGTTGACTTCTTTTTTAGGAACTATGACTATTATAATGTTAACTGGAAGCAAGGTAGCAGAGTTATAAAAGAAATAGCAAAATGTATGTATTTACATACATACATGTGTGTATGTACGTATATGTGTGTATGTAAATAAAAGTCCAAATTAGAAGACTAAGATAAAGTATTTTTACTTGTTCAGCTCTTCTACTGGGAGACATTGAGTAGAGCCTGCTATAACATAGCCATAAAAATGTTCATCATTTGTAGATTGTCCCTGAAAGGTTTCAGAGATGGGTAAGAACAATAACCTTGAGCAGAGAAGAGAATTTGTTTCTTGTTTTGATGTCCCAATTATTTAATCTTTAATTCTTATATTGCCAAAAATTAGACCAGCTTAGTGGGAGGACTGGTTTAGTTTAGAGCAGGGTGTCTCAACCCTGGCACTATTTACATTCTTTGTTATAGGAAAAGAGAAGGCTGGCCTGTACATCATAGGATATTTAGAAGCATCCTTGGCTTCCATCCCCTAGATGCCAGTAGCATCCCCACTCCACCCCAAGTTGTGACAACTAAAATTTTTCCAGACATTACTAGATATCCCCTGTAAGGTCAAATTGCCCCAGGTTGAAAACCCCTGGTTTAAGATTGAGAATTTGGGCCGGGCGCGGTGGCTCATGCCTGTAATCCTAGCTCTCTGGGAGGCCGAGGCGGGTGGATTGTTTGAGCTCAGGAGTTCGAAACCAGCCTGAGCAAGAGTGAGACCCCGTCTCTACTAAAATTAGAAAGAAATTAATTGGACAACTAAAAATATATAGAAAAAATTAGCAGGCATGGTGGCGCATGCCTGTAGTCCCAGCTACTCGGGAGGCTGAGGCAGGAGGATCACTTGAGCCCAGGAGTTTGAGGTTGCTGTGAGCTAGGATGACGCTACGGCACTCTAGCCCGGGCAACACAGTGAGACTGTCTCAAAAAAAAAAAAAGATTGAAAATTTGAATAGTGAAGTGATTCTCTGCTGACATGGCATTAGAGTTCCAAAAAAATGACTGGTTCTGTGGGCCAATAATTTGTGTTACTCTTTTATCCAAGCATTACATGTATCCCAGTCTATAATACTCTACGTAGACTCTTGAAAATTGGTTCTTAATATCTTGGCAAAAAATGTATTCTCTTTCCTGTGGAATACTGCTTTTTCTAATTTTGAGGCACCTTTGTTTTATATGTGTGTATGGGTGTGGCATAGGATATGTTTCCCAAAGCATGTTCTTTGGAGGTGCTAGCTCTGTTAGATATCCCTACCTAACTCGCCTAATGGTTCCCAAAAAGTCCGTGGTTAAATAAGTTGGAAAATTCTACCCACTTTATCTCCTTTTTAGAGATTCAGAATGGAGGTTAACTGAGAATCCTGTTTAACTTTCAAGAACTTCTCAAACTTATTTGAACACAGTACCTTCTTCTTCCATGTAGTACACAAACACATTATCTTATTAACATCCATACCTTGGGAAAAGCAGTTTAAGGATGTGATAAAGTGATTAGAACTTTATTTCTCCAAAAGTAATAATAAGGTTTCTAGTTATTGTTATTGCTTTTAGTGCATAAAATAATGCTTGCTTCATGAATAATACTTCTAAAATGAGACCTGACTTTAAAACATTACTTTCCAATAGACTTACTGTTTCGATTTGCTGATGCATTTTTTCTTGATGTGGTAAAATGAAAGCTTTCTTCTTTTGCCACCTTTTTAGGATGACAGATATTTTCTAAGTGGGTCATTGGATGGAAAGCTCCGCCTTTGGAACATACCTGACAAGAAAGTAGCTTTGTGGAATGAAGTAGATGGTCAGACAAAATTGATCACAGCTGCAAATTTCTGTCAGAACGGCAAATATGCAGTGATTGGGACATATGATGGCAGATGTATTTTCTATGATACAGAGGTAAATGAGTACCTGGTGTAAATTATGTGATTGGATACTTATTAAAACACTTTTGTGGTTTTGAACAAGTTGTTTATCCCCTCTGGGCTTTAGTTGCCTTGTCTGTAAATTGGGGCAAATAATACCATGTCTGTCTGAGTGTTGGATCAGATGATCTTTGAGGGTTCTTCTAATTCTGATATTTTAAATATATGATTTCTTTTTAGCATTTGAAATACCATACACAAATACATGTTCGATCTACTAGAGGGCGCAACAAGGTTGGAAGAAAAATTACTGGCATTGAGCCTTTACCTGGAGAAAATAAGGTACTATAGTATTCAAAACCATATCTCTGAATAATCTCTGTAGACTCTTGAAAGTTAGTTCTTAATATCTTGGCAAAAAATGTATTGTCTTTCCTGTGGAATACTGCTTTTTCTAATTTTGAGGTACATTTGTATGTTTGTAACACCCTTTTTTGGTTATAGCTTAACTTGGATTAAAAGGTGATATTTTTAGCTTTTCCTCTGATGTATTTTTAGATACTGGTAACCTCAAATGACTCTAGAATCAGACTCTATGATCTGAGAGATTTGTCACTGTCCATGAAGTATAAGGGTTACGTCAACAGCAGCAGCCAGATCAAAGCAAGTTTCAGGTAAATTGGCAATGATTAATTCCCAAAAGAGATAAGAATGTTTCTCTCCCACCCATTCCCATTTTTCCATTGATCTGTGCCTTATGTTTATGTGGCGTTTTTAGGAGGGTTTTTGCACGTTTACAGCTGGTATCTCATTTTATCATCATGTAATACTTGTCCACCTGTATGGTAGCTAGAGCTAGAATGGCCCCTATTCTGCAAATTAAGAAACCAAGACCCAGAAAATTAAGCGATTGGCCTAAAGTCACAGTTGTTGCAGAGCTAGGATTAGAAGACTCTCAGCTTCAGACTTTTTGCTTTTGTACTTTTTTTTCTTATTTTTGAAACAGGCTCTCACTCTGTCTCCCCTGCTAGAGTGCAGTGGTATCATCATAGCTCATTGCAACCTCAAACTCCTGGGCTCAAGAGATCCTCCTGCCTCAGCCTCCTGAGTAGCTAAGACCACAGGCACGTGCCACGACGCCTGGCTAGTTTTTCTATTTTTAGTATGGGTGTGGTCTTGCTCTTGCTCAGGCTGGTCTTGAACTCCTGAGCTCAAGCAGTCCTCCTGCCTCAGCCTCCCAAAGTGCTAGGATTACAGGAATGAGCCACTGCACCCAGCCTGCTTTTGTACTTTTATATAATCTTTTAAGAGGGGGTTTCAGCTCATCCCTGTCCCCTTGTCCACTGTCAAACCTTTTAGGTACAGAAGCTAAGAAAGCATTTTAATACCCTACAGCACAATGTCCTGTATTTAAAGCTTTATATATTATTATTCAAATTCTTAATTTGGAGTCTGGAGGTTCTCCTAAAATAGGGTTACCTGCCTTCTTTCTAGTCTTCTTTTTTCAGCCCTTTTCTTGTCAGTTCTTTCTTTCTTCTTGAATTACTCAGTAATTCATTTGGTAAAGTACTCTGCTTCTCTCTCTTTCATCCCTTAAATCATTCCTCTCAGTGTGGGTTAACTAGTGTCACAGTTTCTGGATCTTTGATGAAAATACAAATGCCAGGCCCCTACATCAGACCTACACATTCAGAACCTCTAGAGTGACATTAAGAGTCTACATTTTCAACAAGCTCCCTCAGGTGTTGTTTTAGGTATTAAGTATTTTAAAGTAGGAAACACTGATAGAAGAAAACTTTACAAATTATAAAACCACACACAAAATTGTTTTTCCTTCCCCAATTTTAGCCATGATTTTACTTACCTCGTTAGTGGTTCAGAAGATAAGTATGTTTATATCTGGAGTACTTACCATGACCTAAGCAAGTTTACTTCAGTCAGGAGAGATCGTAATGACTTCTGGGAAGGTATTAAAGGTAAGTAAATGCCTACTTTTGCATGTCATATAAGAAAATAAAGTGAAAATGGAGATATGCTAGAAGTAAATTTGTATAGGCATTATTTTAGAGAGGCAATTTGGCTGTTATAACTGCTTTTGCTTTGTGTTTGGCTTTGCTTGTTTGATTTTTACCCTGGTCTAAAATTTGAGAAGTCATAGAATCTCAAAACTTGTATGTAGTATTTTTTTAGGAAATATTTTTGGGTTTTAAATTGTTCTTAGTTACTTCTGTGTTAGTTTTTAAGGATAGTTGGCATATAACACTATTGTATTTGTCTTGATGTTTAGTTTCAAATTTATCGGTTATCCTGAAGTAATTTTATTCCCCCAGCACATAATGCAGTTGTTACATCAGCCATCTTTGCTCCAAACCCAAGTTTGATGTTATCTTTGGATGTGCAATCTGAAAAATCAGAAGGGAGCAATAAAGATGAAGATGCTGAAGTTTTGGATGCCACGCCTTCTGGTAAGTACTCATATTTTATTTGTCCTACATTTTTTCTAGTTATCACTTAGTATCCTCATTGACCTACTATTAGGTATGATGAGGTTTTCACAACTATAAAGAATGTTTCTTACTTACAACATAGTGGTTGACAGATATGCATTTCTGAACATATCAGCAATGTATTTCTTGCAAGTTTTACATTTTTAAAATTCACCTGAGAATTAAAAATGAAAAATTTGAAAATTCATATTTTTATAGACAACCATTCTCTTTAGAGAAATGCAAATGATATACAAATACAAAACTTCTTTATTATCTGTCTCTCCTACTAGTCTGTAATCTCCAGGAAGACAGAGACTTTATATGTCTTGTTTACTGTTGTACTGCCAGTGCCTAGCACAGTGTTTGCCTGCATATAATAGGTGCTTAATAAACATTTTTTGACTAAATGAATTAAACCTAAATGAAGCAGGATTCTTTTCTACTTGCTACAAATCAACAGCTTCTCGAGATAGGTAGCTATTTATAAGCTTGTCATTTCTTGCCATTTGTGGCATATGCTTTGGGAATGAGTAGTAATTCTGGTTATATAATATGTTCAGATTAGAAAGTGAAAAGAAACTGTCAACAAGTATATTGAGTACCGATCAATTATATAAAAATGGTCCCTGCTAGTCCTTAAGAGTATGATAAGAGCAGGCAAATTTGGACCAGTTGTCAGTGAAACAAGTTTATATTATTAAAATCAATTGCGTAATAGTTTATTAAATGTGTTTTCTCACTCTACGGACTACAACCAGTTCTTTTAGAGAGTCAAAACAATAGATATGAAGTACAAAGGGTGCTTCTGAAGTATTGGAATGCTGAAAAGTTTTTGAGTACTTTAATTTAATCTCAAGTAATTTCTCTTGTATTATTTATCCTACCCACTCTACTCAGTACACTATTCCTTCTGTGTGCTAAGAAAAATTTTGATAACCAAGATGAACTTCAGTCTAATACTTCTTTCAATTACAAAATTTAAAAATAAGCCAAGTTGGGGCCAGAGGCTGTGGCTCACACCCATAATCCTAGCACTTTGGGAGGCCGAGCCAGGAGGATCACTTGAGGCCAGGAGGGAGTTCGAGACCAGCCTGGGCAATAGCAAGACCTTGTCTCTACAAAAAAAAAATTAATTAGCTGGGTGTGGTGGTATGCACCTGTAGTACTGTAGTCGAGCTCCAGGCAACAGAGGGAGACCCTGTCTCAAAAATATTAATAAACAAGTTAGAATGATTAAACCTTTACTAAATGCCTATTTGTAAATATTGCTTTCTGTTTTCTTTTTCTTCTCAGAGTCAAATCCAGCTTCTTTCTTCTAACTTAAGTCATTTGGTGTTTTTTTCTTTTCTTTTTTCCCCCAGTGATACCTTTTTATACTCTATATACTTCCCCTACACATTTCACAGGAAATTTTACCTTTTGAGGAAAAGTAAAAGGTACATTTTTTAACTTCTCAAAAATATACCACATTAACATGGTTTAGTTAATTCGCTGGGTCCTTTTTGAAGAGGCACAAATTTTAATGGATTGTACTCAAATTTGCATTTGTCATTTTGTACCTATCTAGGTATAATCTAACAATAAACTCTTAAGACCCAGGGTATGAGATCATAAACTATATATATGATTGCCCTTTCTTATTCCTGACATATTTGGGATATGAGCATCAATTTTCCTCAAGTGTAAAATGGAGGTGATAACCTAGTTTATAGAATTGTGATAAGAATTAAAGATAACACGTGAAGTGCCTAACAGAATGCCTGGCATGTAGTAGACATTATCGTTATCATCTTCATTATTGTGCTTTATAAAACATTTTTTTTTGAGACAAAGTCTCACTCTGTCGCCCCTGCTAAAGTGCAGTGGCATCATCATAGCTCACTGCAACCTCAAACTCCTGGGCTCAAGCGATCCTCCTGCCTCAGCCTCCTGAGTAGCTGGGACTGCAGGCATGTGCCACCATGCCCAGCTGATTTTTCTATTTTTTTGTAGAGATGGGGTCTCGCTCTTGCTCAGGCTGATCTGGAATTCCTGAGCTCAAGCAGTCCTCCCGCCTCAGCTTTCCAGAGTGCTAGAATTACAGGTGTGAGCCACCAGGCCTGGCCAACATTTTTTTTTTATGAGACAGGATCTCACTCACTGTGTCTCCCAGGCTAGAGTGCAGTGGCATCATCCTAGCTCACTGCAACCTCAGACTCCTGGGCTCAAACTATCCTCCTGCCTCAACCTCCCGAGTAGCTGGGACTATAGGCATGTGCCACCACACCCACCCAGCTAAATTTTTTATTTTTTTGTAGAGACACAGCCTCACTATGTTGTGCAGGCTGGTCTCAAACTTCTGGGCCCTAGTAATCCTCCGCCTCAGCTTCCCAAAGTGCTGGGATTACAAGCATCCACGCCTAGCCTATAAAGCATTTTATATATATGATGAATTCTTTTCTTCTATAGCCTTTTCATATCCCCAAGTCCTTTACTGCTGCTACTACAGCATAGCACTACTTTGAGATATGCCAGAAGGAATGTTCAAAGGCTTAGAATATGTTTTTAGCACATCTGAGTGAAGCCATTTTGTCTGACTCATCCTATATACAACTTTCCAATTAAAGTTTGGATTATTCTCTTTCTTGCTACTCAGTCCTTCTGAGATCTACATTTTTTACCTATGCATAATAGAGTTAGTTAACACAGAATTTGATTGTTAAATGCTTTTACGCAACTGGCAAATTAAGAGGTAAGCATTTTCTTGCCATTTGGCATAGCGACATAGCTCTTCAATAAGGACCATAATGGCAAAAGGTGCTGTCAGCATTCATAGAGACAATGTGTGTACTTCATTTCTTAGCAATTTCAGTAGTCTGCTATACAGTAAACCTTACTGTCAACCTCGTTAGACACCCCTATTAGCAGCAGACTCGCCCAGCTGATCCCGTTCTGCCAGCCCTCCAGTCCTGGGGCTGAATAACATGCTAGCCTCTTGCCATGAAATGAAGCATTAGACAACTTAGAGGCCTCGGCTACCTTGGAATAAATCCAGGCATCCAGGCCCCAAGGGACTATAATATCCTCAAATCAGGAAAAGACCAGCTAAGATAAGGTAACAGGAGGAGAGGTCCAGCAGGATGGAAGGATTACAGGAGCCAGCTGGAAAAGGAGACTGAAAAGGTGTTTAGATGATCTTCCTCCTCAAAGGTGGAGGGTCATGGGCATGTGACAGTTGTGGCAGCAGGCTTCATATTCCTTTAAAATCAACTTAAAACTATTTTTATGCTTTTAAGGTATTGTGAAGACAGATAACACAGAAGTTCTTCTCTCTGCCGACTTCACTGGAGCAATCAAAGTGTTTATTAACAAAAGGAAAAATGTATCTTAATTTGAAATGACATTTAAAATAAACATATCAGTAAGTTTCTCTATGTATCAGAACCGAAAAAAAATACTATGGTGTTTCAAGCTAACATTCTTTTTTTAATTTTTATTGAAAGTTGTTCAAATATAATATATTTTTTGAGAGGCGGTGTTAATGATCTAGGAAACTCTGGACTGATAGACTAGAAAGGAATGTGGCCAGAATAACATTACCAAACATTAGGCTTTATGTTTTGTTATGTTTGTGTTTTTGTTATATAATTATGAACATGCGCAGGTTTCTGCATGAAAAGATATTAATATATTAATCACATGTGTGTGCCTTTTGGTTACATGCACTAAATCTAACAGAGTTAAATTATTTCAGTGGCTCTTTTGGCCTCTTACTAGAGGGAATAGTCTTGTTTCTAGCTTAAACGATTTTTTTTTGCACAAAATTTCATTTTTAAGAAAAGTGGTATCTTTTGACTGAGTTATTGTTTTGAAAATGTTATATAGGTTTTCAATAGGTCAGTAACCATGTGTAAAAGGTTTTTATAAATTTCTCAATTTGGGGACAAGATTTTTTTGTGGTCTAAATTGTGGACTTAAGATTCTTTTCTTTATATGTGTATATATAATTTTTTTTCTTTGCCACACTGGAGCACAATGTTTCTATATAAAGAATTCTTTTCATTCTTTATCCATGAGCACCAGGCTTTGCTCACTTAAAAAAAAATTAAGCCGGATTAAGGAGTGAGTCTTCTTTTTTACAATAATGTAAAAATGAACTGTTTACATTTTTTTTAAAGCATCGTAGTTTTTAAAAATTAAGCTGTTTTGTTTTGTGTTGTTGAATCTGAAAGCCTTTGTAAATATCAATATAATGTACCAATGAAATAACATTTGGGGCAATGGAACCCTGATCATGTTGTTGATGGTAAACATATGTTTCTGAAAATTAAATATGTATTATTAAAAGTTGGTCGCCAACACTTGTTTAAATGTGACTTTAATTTTAGATGCCTTCAGTAAATCAAGGAATGCAAGAAAAATAAACTCTTGTTTTAATTATTTAATTAAACAGAAGTAATTTAATTAAACAGCAAACAGAAGACCAGGTTTTAGACCCCTAAATTATAATGCATTAGCTACATGCCTCTGAAATTTTTTAAAATTATAGTTCTAAATTGAACACTGCTAAGAGTTCATCTATATGATTACATGTTCTTTATTGCATTTATTTTCAGTATGTAAGTGAGAAGCTGGGGAGCCACGGTCATATCCTTGTTAATCCAGTATGGTCTTGGAGTGTTCTGGGCTTTCTAGTAAATTGCATATTTTTTGCCTTTATGCTGCTTTCTTCTTTCTTTCTCTTGCCAGTGTTATACTCTCTCCCTCACCCCTCCCTCTCTCTTTCCCTCTTCTTCCTTCCCTTACCCTCTCCCCTCTGCTCATCTCTCCTTGCTTACTTGGGCTTCCTCACTCTCCTGTGCTACCTGACAGATCGAACTGTTATGCCATTGGCTTTCTAATAACCAGCCATGGTTTCTTTAGTCTCAAGGTCTAGGTGGAAGTGTGATTGATTGGTCCAGTGTTTTCTTTTGAACTCAATGTCTTCAACTCTTTGACACCACTTGGCTTTCACTGACTTCTGCCTGAGCACTTGCAGTCTGCAGTGGTGCTGGTTGTTTCAACAGTGGATATCAACATTCATATGAATGTTACCATATGAATATCTCCTAATGGGTTTTATATGGTTACTTGAACAAAAAGATAAAAATAGTTGGGATGTAAGCTTAAAAGCATAATACTGACACTTGCTATCACTATATGAATATACTGAAAAGCTATATATTTTCTGACTATAATTCAGAAAGTGAGTTTAAAAAGATAGCCTCAAAATGTATACAAGGAAAAATTGAACACCATTTCTCCCTAAAATGAATATTAGATACTTTCTGTAATAAGTGATATGGTATTAAAGAGCATAGGTTCTAGAGTCAGATAAACCTGAATTTGATTCCCTGTGTTAACACAGTCCTTGGGCAAGTTATTTATCTTTTATTAGCTTCCATTTCCTTATCTGTAATATGGGAATACCTAACTTAAATTGTAAAGATTTGCTGAGAAATCATGTATATGTAAAGCCTGGTGCCTAGCCAGTAGGTATATTCAACAAATGTACATTTCTCACTGCCTCTTTCAAATCCCTGAGTGCCCTCCTAGACCAAAAAAGAAAAAAAAAAAGTACCGTATTTGGAAACACTTTCTAGACAAAGGGATTTCATGGACTCATAGCATTTTAGAGATTAACATAGGGCATCGACTTTTATTTATTTTTATTTTTCTGCCAACTCAAGACACTTTTTTTTAACTGCTACCATCTACTATCCCCTCTTCATAAAAGAGAGAACATTTTAATACTAAAAAAATAAGTTGAGCACAATCTTATAATCTTAGAGCAACAGTCTGTTAAAGTGACTAAACCTAGCCTTTGAAAAAAAATATGTTCCCTTATTTCCAACTACTTCTTTGGTAAAAACCACATCGTGGACTTGCTGTGACAGGCTGAGAACTACTGTGCTAGATGAACAAGTTCAAAACCATCTATCATTCAAAGCTTTTTGAAGAGCTAATAGCCTGTTTCCTCATCTTGTTTACCTTAATTGGAACGAAAATATTAATGACTCAACATAATTTAGCATGCCATTTTTGCAGGTCTTCAAATTACACAGTGGACTAGTGGCTCTCTATTCTTTGAAATGTATGTTTAACATTAATAATTTGAGAGTCAGAGTCCCTATGTCCCCACCGAAGTGAAAAATTAAATTATCAGAATATTTTAAATTACCTTAATTATTATGGGGACTAAAAGTGAAGACATATTTGGGATTGAATGTTTCCCCATGAGTTAACACAAGAAAAACTTTCCCGGATCCACTGGTTTCTAGCTTCCTGCCTTAATTATTCATTAAGCAGATGTATATTGAGCAGCTACTATGTACAGAACACTCCTGGGCCTAGAGAAGAATCAGGCAACATTCCTGTGCCAGAAGAGCTCAGAGTCTGGTTGAGAAGGCCACAAAAACAAGTAAGAAGTTTGGAACTGTCTTGTGACTGTGGCCCTAGAAATATCCCTTTCTTTCTCTATCCCCTGTCTGTTCCACCCTTCCTGGTAACTCATGGTAGCCACTTGATTCTCAGGCCAGTCTTTGTTCATCTGATAGCACAAGCAACAAGAACAATATGGGTAAAAGAATTTATGAGTAAGCCACAGGTAAGGCAGAGAAAATGGAGTACCCACTGTGTCAACATTTTCTGTGATCTCTTGCCCTCTCCCTCACCCAGCCAAGAATCATTCTTATTTCCTGAAAAATCTTAACTGTCTTCTGTTTTGAGCTAACTCCTTGGTTAACAGACCCCTTCCCTTCAACGGCTTTCTTTATTTTTTTTTTTTTTTTGAGACAGAGTCTCACTGTGTTGCCTGGGCTAGAGTGCCCTGGCATCATCCTAGCTCACAGCAACCTCAAACTCCTGGGCTCAAGCGATCCTACTGCCTCAGCCTCCCGAGTAGCTGGGACTACAGGCATGCGCCACCATGCCCGGCTAATTTTTTTAATTTCTTTCTATTTTTAGTAGAGACGGGGTCTCGCTCTTGCTCAGGCTGGTCTCAAACTCCTGAGCTCAAACAATCCGCCCGCCTCGGCCTCCCAAAGTGCTAGGATTACAGGCGTGAGCCACCACGCCTGGCCTCAACGGCTTTCTTATTCCCTTCAGTCCTAGAGCTTGGCCTTTTTGTTTTGTTTTGTTTTGTTTTCTAGTTTCCTAGGAAACCTAGGCTTCCCCTGTTAGCCACAGCCACTTTTCTGCTGTGGATACATGCACATGAAATACATTCAGGTTGATTGAACAGGGATAGCATTGAGGATTTATGTGGAGATGAGGGGAGAGATTCACCACAGAGTCCCAAATAAATCAATGCCATCATGCAGGTTATCTAGAGTGGTTCAAGCATATAGATTTTGTTGCTCTTACATTCAACTATCCTGTGTTACACCATTTTCTTTCTTTAAAATAAACTTTTTATTTTGTAATAACTTTAGATTTACAGAAAAGTTGGAAAGAAAATACAGAGTTCCATTACCCAGTTTCCACTAATGTTAATATCTAACATAACCACGGTACATTTGTCAAAACTAAGAAACCAACACTGGTACATTATCGACTAAACACTAGACTTTATTCAAATTGCACCAGTTTTTCCACTACTGTCCTTTTTCACTTCCAAGATCCAATTCAGGATATCACATTCCATTTAAGCTCATTATGCTTTTCTAATTTAAATAACCTTTTATTTTAGAATACTTTCAGATGTTCAGAAAAGCTCCAAAGAGTTCCCGGGTCCCCTGCACCCACTTTCCCCTACTGTTAACACCTTACAATACCATGGTACATTTTTCACAATGAAGGAACCAACATTGGTATGTTACTATTAATTAAACTCCACATTTTATTCAGATTTCACTAGTTTTTACCTCATGTCCTTCTTTTCTTCTGAGATCCCATCCAGGATACAACATTATATTTGGTCATCGTGTCTCCTTAGGTACCTCTTAGCTGTGACAATTTCTCAGACCTTCCATGCTTTAATGACCTTGACAGTTTTAAGGAGTACTAGTCAAGTATTTTGTTGAATGTCCCTCAATTTGGGTTTGTATGATTATTTTTCTCATGATTCCACTGGGGTTATGGACTTCACTGAGGAAGACCACTGAGATGAATTGCTCTTTTCATTATATCAAGCCTACATACTATCAATATGATTTATCACCTGACTGGGATAGTTTGCATCACATGGACACAATTTAAGCAATCTATTGAACATTCAGATTGTACCTGTTTTTTTTTTTATTTCAGCATATTATGGGGGTACAGATGTTTAGGTTACATATGTTGCCCTTGCCCCTCCTCCCCCCCAAGTACGAGCTTCAAGCGTGTCCATCCCCCAGATGGTGCGCATCGCACTCTTTGTGTATACCTGTCGGCTCTTACCCCTTCCCCCCTCCCCCTGCCCAACATCCAATAGATGTTATTCTTATATGTGCACTTATGTGTCGATCAGTTAATACCAATTTGATGGTGAGTACATGTGGTGCTTGTTTTTCCATTCTTGGGATACCTCGCTTAGTAGAATGTGTTCCAGCTCTAT
>NW_012149975.1:1082768-1084321 GCF_000956105.1 Propithecus coquereli | reverse complement strand
AGTTCCTTGATGCTTATATCTATAAAAGAAAAGAAAAATAGAAATAAAGTTACTGTTTAACCCTGTCTCCCAGCAGTAAGAGATGGTGATCCACAGAAACATGAACTAATTGAAAATGGCCGTATACACTTTATTTAGGGCTGTATTTCCAATAAAAATTTACTTCTCATGCTTAATAATTATTAAGATTGTTACATTTATGTTGATTGTCTAGTGATATAACTTGTAAAGCTGTTTCAATTTAGAAGAAAAGTGTTGACATTTAAAGCATTATGGTCACAGGAAATTAAAAATCATTTCAAGTTTAACATATGTATCTGTACATTTGCCTCAAGGAAGTATGACAGGATGATCAATATAAACACTTTAGGAATGAAATATGTCACATTAGAATAAAAATCTGTGGAAGAAGAGGAATGGATCCATAAGTTCCAAGGGAAAAGAGAATAATGTATAAGCTTCAACTGTTAAAGAGGAGCTTGTCCTTGTGTTTTTGGAAGGAACTGTCAAATTAATATGGTATGAACCTTATGATTATTTGAAACATAAAGGTGTTATTTAAAAAATTGCAATAGTATTAAGATTCCAAAAGTAATGTACCATTTCTTCCACAATATTTACAAAATGCCAGAATTGCATCCTCTCTAGTATTTTAATTTATGATGTAAAAGTTTAGATGTGAATTTGAAAATGTGTCAGGAATTATTTTGAGCAACAAATGTTGAAGACCACCAGGATAGAACATGAAGGATGAGGGGGACTGGCAGAAGGCGAGCTGGGTCCAGGTCAGGCTTTCAGGTATTGTTCTGAGAGCAGTGGGCTGTGATCACTCAGTGTGAAGAGTGGCACGGACAGAGGGTGTTGGGGAGGGGGTAAGACCAGAGCTGAGCAAGCAATTAGGAGAATGTGGCAGTAATCCAGGCAAGAAATCATGGTAGCCTGGAACAGAGTGGTAGCAGTTGGAGGACAATCCCCTCCCAGGATTACTTTGAAAATGAAATAATAAGCATAAAAGGAATCGAGCTGGGCACAGTGGGAAGCTGCTAGTACTGTTACTAAATACTAACCTCATAAAGCAATGCGATGGCTCATATTGCTAAACCAAATTGCAAATCAACAAGAAAAATGAAAATAGCTGTTGGATACAATTATTTACTAACGACACTAGGGCAGTATATCATTTGGAAGGTTATCATTATTGATTACAAAGATAACAAAATCCTCCCAAATCCATCACCAGATAAAAAGGCATTTCAAGTCTTTTATTTAAACTAGCTACACAGGGCCAGGCTTGGTGGCTCACGCCTGTAATCCTAGCACTCTGGGAAGCCGAAGTGGGAGAATAGCTTGAGGACAGGAGTTTGAGACCAACCTGAACAAGAGCGAGACCCCGTCTCTACTATAAATAGAAATTGGCCAAACAACTAAAAATAGAAAAAATTAGCCAGGCGTAGTGGCACACACCTGTAGTCCCAGCTACTCGGGAGGCTGAGGCAGGAGGATCACTTGAGCCCAGGAGTTTGAGGTTGCTGTGAGCTAGGCTGACGCCACAG
>NW_012149975.1:1078446-1081828 GCF_000956105.1 Propithecus coquereli | reverse complement strand
GAGGTGCTATATCACCATTGTTTCTTAAAGCTGAATAGTACTCCATGGTATACATATACCACATTTTATTAATCCACTCATGTATTGATGGACACTTTGGCCTTTATCAAAAAGTTCCAAAACAATAAATGTACCCGTTTTTATTACTATGAATAACAATTGGAGATAGATACATATCTTGTCGGAATTTCTAATTATTGACTTAAGGTGTTAGATCCTTCAAATGGAACTATAAGGGATGAACTCTTAAGAATAAGCAGTATCATGGATTATAAAAAGCTCCTGCATAGTAATTGGGGGCCCCAGTTTGTCATCCTGGTTCTAGCAGCCTCTTGACTTCAGGAAAGGTAAGTAGTTTTCTGAGAGCCTAATAAAATGAAATGTTTGGACTAAGATTCCTTCTAACTCTAATGGTCCATGTGCCTGTCAGCAATGCTTTAGAGGCAGTGTACCTGAGAATTTCCTCACTTTCTCTCTCATTTATTCAAATCCCTGCTGACATTATAACTTGTCATCTTCTGTGGCACCAGAATGGCACAGTGACTGAGTTTTACCCCTAGCATTTCTAATTACAAGTGACGCTGCCCCAAATCAGTATATTGAGAAGCATTTTCCCGGATGTTTTTTCCTCCAAGTATGTTCATCAGCTAGACCAGTAAATATTGTCTCTTCTGGATGGTACTCAACATTTAAAATATTGCAGTGCACAGTATTCATTAACTGGATAAGACCAAAAATATAATTTAAAATTTCTAGGAGAACAAAATGCCTTAGGTGTTTACCATTCCTAGTTGGGGGTAGGGGGAGGTAGGGGGTAAACATTGCAGCAGATTTCAGTGCTTTGCTTCTCTTAGGACCAGAACCAAACAGAGAACCAAAAAGCGAGAATGAATTGCACTAATCTGCTGAACCTCCAGACAAATTTCAAATACTAAGTTTTTAGTGGACCATGAAACTGCCCTAATTTATTTACAAAACAAAGTATTTAGTAAAGCAGTGCAAACCAGAGCTCAACCTGCTTTCTAAACCCGTTGAACATAAGTAAAACTCAACTATTAAAAGCACAGCCAAAGAGAACTTAAATTGAACCTAGCCTTGGTAAGTCAGAGTCCTTAATCAGAACAGTCTTCAAGGTGAGCTTTTGATGAGGCAAAAAAGAAAGGCACACTTGGTCTTAATGACGCTCTGTCTGTGGCAAAAGCAGGAGTAATGAAGCACAAAGTATGGGGGCGGAGGACTCAGACTGCGGAGGTGTCAGCAGCTGGTACAGACACAGGTGGCAATGAGAGTGCAAGGTGGCAGAAAGCTTCAAAACCCACAGGGAATCAAGTTGAAATAGATACAGAAAACAATCATTCCACTTTATTGTTGATTACTATAGATTGACTTCACCCATAGAATGTATATAAAAGTCGATCACAGGGCCTTGCAAGTAATGTTCAACAAATGTTCAGTCTGGATTGAGTTTGCTGCAGCGCGTAGGACAATATGAAAAAGGTTAGAATAATTGAAGAGAGATTGGAAACTGACTTCATTGGCTCAATTTTTGCCTTGGCATGGGCATTCACTAAATCAAACGAATAAACCATTTGAGGCTGGGTTCAGTCAGCCAAGCTTTCATGCGTCTCCGTTAGGGAAAGGATTTATTTTAAGCTTATAAATATAAACAATTACATGAAAACTTTCCACTCTTATGCATTAATGTCAAGAGCAGGACATTTCGCTTTTTCTTTCTTGAGGTCCTCTCCCTTCAGACCAATGGGGACTTCTCAAATTGTGAACTGTCTTCGCCTTCCTCAACTTTCTAGGGGATCATTTTGCACCCTCAAGTTTAAGAATTCCAGAGCTAGGAATAGAAGTTCAAGCAGCTAACTCATTTGGGTAAAGGCCAAAAGACAAGTAGGATCATGGAGCGCCCAATGCCTACAACCAGTGGTGTGCTGGTAAATGTTTAACTCTCAAAAAAAAAAAGATTTGTAGCATTTGCCAATTTCCATGGTGTCAGTACTCCCACTGTGGCCAATTTCAAGTTAACTGTGCGACATTGCCTAGCATGGTACACGGTAGCACACTGTTATGTAGTATTTTTACCATAAAGATAAAATAAACATAACCTAAAGATTGTAAATAATAGTATTACGTAGGAAAATAACTAGGAAGTGATGAGTTTTGAGCATTTATTGCCTATCTTTATTATAACTTACTTCGTTGTAATTTAAATTTTAATTATGGCTGTGTTTAACAAATAGCTTGCAAATTTTAATGATTCACAAGCTGGTATCAGCACACCACTACCTGCAACCATTCTTAAAAAAGAACACAACCCTTGGCTGGTCCGATGGTAATGGGTTATCAAAACGTATTAACATTAGTGTCACTAAAGTTGGTATTCAACCCCCCCACTGCTAAATTTGACTGGCTTAAAAAAAAAAAAAAAGACACACAACCCTCCTTTGGCCTGTGGACTAATCATAGTACATGAGCAATCTCTGAGAACCTGCCATCTGCTAAGTGAAGAAGGAGAAGGGTTGGGGGAGGTAGTTTTAGGGATGGATTTGGCCAGTAACCAACACCCAAGAAGAGCCATTGATGTGTTCCCTCCCCTGGGGCCTGTATGGCCACACACAACCAACTAGGCAGCTACCTTAGCCTCTTTCAGAGGCCTGCCCTAGAGCCTAAGCTAAGAAAAAAGACCACAAGTTGTTGGGCTGCAGAGCAAACTGCCTTCTACATCTTCTAGCCTAGGGGAGAGGAGGAAGTGTGCTTAGAATGCAAAGTTTTGGGCTCCACCCCATACCTCCTGAATCAGAATCACTGGCGAGTATTTGCAAGCTAACCAAGCAATTCTGCTGAACACTAAAATTCAGATCCCCTGGGTTGAAGCAGCTGTAGTTAAAGATAAGTATGCATACCCCTGAGGGCTTATGGAGACTTTTCAAGGCATGTGCGGGCACGGATAGTTTTAAAGGAATTAATTTCAAGATCACTTTCATACATTCTCAGATTCCCAAAATCCGTCTGCCTGAGGAAGAGGCAACCTTCAGAATCTCCCACCTCCCCTTTCACAATTTCCTATTTCTACCTTCACAAAAGAAAATCATACTTCTCACCCATCCCAAAAGTATGGGGGCATGCATGGCCTCAGGGTGTAAAAACCTCCAGAGACACAAATAGAGAGAAAATTCAAAATATTGGTATTGGTGCTAAGAAAACTAGTTACACTCATTAATGGGGTAGCATATCTTTTTGCCAGTCAAGTGATTTCCAGTTCATTGCTTTCAATAACATTGAAGAAGGACCTAATTGCCAGCCAATCATTAAAAAATAAATTTGATAATAGAACACTTTTTTATATATAACTGGAAAGGGTTCAAAGAAATGC
>NW_012149975.1:1046070-1076566 GCF_000956105.1 Propithecus coquereli | reverse complement strand
TGAGCCCAGGAGTTTGAGGTTGCTGTGAGCTAGGCTGACGCCACAGCACTCTAGCCTGGGTGACAGAGTGAGACTCTGTCTCAAAAAAAAAAAAAGAAAGAAAGAAAGAAAGAAATAACTACTAACTGCCAGCCCCCATTCCTGAAAGTGAAGTTCTGAAAAAATACATATATTGGGTGAAAAAAATTACAACATTTAAATCAACTATTCTGCATTCCAATATGCTTTTTTAAATAGAAAAGTTTTCAAGAATTTCTTTAAAATGCAGGGAGCTGAGTGTGTTTTGGCACTGCCATTAGCTTTGAGACTTTGGACAAGTAGCTTCTTCCTCTCTGGGCCTCGGTTTACCTACCTCAAAATAAGGGATTAGACTCAAAGATATTTCAAGTGCTTCTAGCTCTAACTGGTGATCTCACAACCTAATTCACCTATAGTTTCTTTTCCCCCCAGTTTCCTGTTTGTAGACCATTGTATAATTTCAGTTCACCTCCACTAGAGGGTGGCCAGGGAAAGGAGATGAGGCTCAAATCAATTACTTGAATTCTTTGCAGTCAGTCCTGGCAAAAAATGAATAAAGAAATAAAGTTGGCAGAAGAAATTAATATTATATGGACAAGAATGAAATTAAGATTTCTGTTGCTTTCATTTGTCTTAGCTACTATGCTCCCATATTACACTAACGAATTATAAGAGAGGTGTTTTACATAATTTTCTCTTTAGTTAATATAAGGAAATCAAGCAGTCAGCCGTCCATATCTTCAGGTTCTATATGCGTGGATTCAACTAACCTCGGATTGAAAATATTTGAAAGTAAAGGAAAAAATAACAATACAACAATAAAAAGTAATATGAATTGTTAAAAATAAAGTATAATATCTATTTACATAGCATTTACATTATATTAGGTATTACAAGTAATCTGGAGATGATTTAAAGTATACAGGAAAATGTGTGTAGGTTATATGCAAATACGATGCCTTTTTTTTGAGACAAGGTCTCGCAATGTTGTCCGTGCTGATCTCAAACTCCTGGCCTCAAGTGATCCTCCCACCTCCGCCTCCTGAGTAGCTGGAATTACAGGTGCAAGCCACCACACCTGGCTACTATGCCATTTTATTTTGGGTTTTTTTTCAATTATTTAACTTACCTGTATTTGTTACAACCCCTTTTAAGTGGATTGTGACTCAGGAACTACATTTCCATTCACAAGCCTCACTTTTCAAACAGCTTTACAACACTCATGGGTAGGCTTATAATTTTGCTCCCCTAAACAATACTTTTCTTTGCAAAACAAGCCCTGTGTAGAGTTTCATCAAGTTGCTTCACTTTAACATACTTATTTCCAGAAGACTAGCACATGCAGAAACTACAAAGGGATGAAAAGTTTACAAAGTAGATCCTAGAAGATGAACTCAAGTCATTTTAACGAATACTTTTCTTTGAAACATCAAGGTTTATCTTGGAGTACTCAGTGACAAAAGATTCGGTCTACTAAGGAATCTGGCTTGATAGCTTAACCACTGTAGGCCACAAAGTTAACATAGGTTACATACATCTTACAACACTTTACCTCGATCTGTTAAAATAAGCCAATGTGAAACCAGAAAAGCATTACTAGCTCTGCTTTAGTGCCTAAAGTATTACAGTATCACACTTAGAGGTAGAAAGATTTATATGAGACTTGCACATTCTCAGATTTTGGTGCTCACTGGGGCCCTGGGACCAATCCCCCTCCGATACCAAGGGACAACTGTATATACTTGACTCCAAAGTGTCTGTCCCCAGCTAATAAATCCAATCCTTACTAAATCAATCTTCAAGCCCACCTCTTTCTGATTCTTTGTACTGGAATTTCCAACTGGGAATTCTGATCAGGAACCTTCATTGATTCTGATTTGTTTACTACAGAAAATTCTAGCTCTCTGGCCAACTTTCTAACCAACTTTGTTTCCCACTACTTCCCAGAAAATATCCTGTACCCCAGAGATACAGCTTTCCATAAAGATCCCACAAGCGTAGTCTTAGTGTTTGCAGGGCTGACCCAGCTGTGGTGTGATAGAAAGAGCTGCAAGCTGGAGTCAAAAGATCTTATTGCACCGGAGCTCCTTGGAGAAATGGCTGATTCCAGGGCTGGGCAAGGTAGGCACAAGGTGAGCCTAGAACATATTGTTATGCCAGAAATTAAGGAAGTGCTCAAAATAAATGAAGGGGGTATGTCACAAGGACAGGAAGTAACTCGAAGTGGCCATAGGCCAAATCTGGGACAAATTGAGAACCAAAATAAATAAGTACAGTAATGAATTAGGAAATGTTAAAAAAAGAAGCCATAAGCCCATACCAATAATAAGCAGATAAATAAATAGCTAAATAAATAAAATAGCAAAGTGGGATTATTTCTTTAGACAGAGTCTTGGCTCTGTCACCCCAGCTAGAGTGCAGTGGTGTCACCATTGCTCACAGCAACCTCAAACTCCTGAGCTCAAAGGATCCTCCTGCCTCAGCCTCCCAAGTATTTAATAGCTAGGACTACAGCTACTTTTTTTTTTTTTTTTTAGTAGAGACGGGGTCTCGCCCTTGCTCAGAGCTGGTCTCCAACTCCTGACATCAAGCAATCCTTCCCCTCCTGCCTCAGCCTCCCAAGTATTTAATAGCTAGGACTACAGCTACTTTTTTTTTTTTTTTTTAGTAGAGACGGGGTCTCGCCCTTGCTCAGAGCTGGTCTCCAACTCCTGACATCAAGCAATCCTTCCCCTCCTGCCTCAGCCTCCCAGAGCGCTAGGACTGTAAGTATGAGCCACCATAGCTGGCCAAGGGAGGGATCTTTATAGTAGAATTCAATTGGCGAATGTGGAGGAAGTGCTAGAGTTAGAAAACCAGCATTTTGCAACCATTATAGTAAATATTGGTTCAGACAAGAATCATCAATGGATTTTGATTAGGAGGAGGATATTTGCATGGTCTTAAAGTATTACCCCACAGACTACTCGTTAATCGCATAGCAAAAAGAATAACTATACAGTGAAGGAATTGGACATAACCTTGACCAAGTGATCAAGATTAACATCACCTGGCCGGGCGCGGTGGCTCATGCCTGTAATCCTAGCACTCTGGGAGGCCAAGGCGGGTGGATCGCTCAAGGTCAGGAGTTCAAGACCAGCCTGAGCAAGAGAGAGACCCAGTCTCTACTAAAAAATAGAAAGAAATGATCTGGACAACTAAAAACACATATAGAGAGAAAAAATTAGCCAGGCATGGTGGCACATGCCTGTAGTCCCAGCTACTTGGGAGGCTGAGGCAGGAGGATCGCTTGAGCCCAGGAGTCTGAGGTTGCTGTGAGCTAGGCTGACGCCATGGCACTCTAGCCTGGGCAACAGAGCAAGACTCTGTCTCAAAAAAAAAAAAAAAAAGATTAACATCACCAGTAGGGGAGGTGAACAACATGTGCCTCCAGTTTGAAACTCTAAGGAAGACCCAGCATCACCTATGTAATATTCCAACTGAGAATGCATCACCTGAATCTAATCACGAGGAAACACCAAAGAAACCTCAAATAAGGAATGTTCTATTGAAAAAAAGAAGAGGGGCCTGGGGACTGTATTCTGAAAAAAATGTTAATGTCATAGAAGGCAAACTCTTTGGAAATGTTTCCAGATTAAAGAGATTAAATCGACATGACAATTAAATGCATACCTGACCCTAGACTGGATCCTGTAAGGGGGGGAGGGATGATGCTATAAAGGACATTATTGGATTAATGGACAAAATGGAAATATGGATGGTAGATTAGATAAAATTATTATATCAACATTAAATTTACTGAAGTCAATAACTGTACTGTGGTTATGTAAAAAAATTCCTATTCTTAAAAATATACACTGAAGTATTTAGGGGTCATAAATTATGTAACTGACTCTCAAATGGTTCAGAAAAAATATGAATATGTATACAGGAGAGGAGAGAACATGCGCAAATGAGCTATAATGATAATAATAGCTGAATCTGTGCAGAGAGTATATGGGGTTCTTTTTACCATTCTTATTCTTTCAACTTTTCTGGGATTTTCAAATTGTTTCTAAATTTAAAAGTTTAGAAAGCAATGTGGTTTCAAATCCTGGCCCTACCCCTTATATCCCTATGACCACAGACAACATATATGACTTCATTGCAAAGGCAGTTACCAGTCACTGAGCAGTTACCGTGAGTCAGGCATTGACCTGCGTTATCCCAGTCCTCACAGCAATCTCTCAAGAGAGGTTTTCTCCTGGATTTATAGATGAGGAAACTAAGGCTCAGAGAAGTTGAATAACTTGCCCAAGAGCACCTAGTCATTAAGTTGCAGGGTTGAGATTTGAACCCAATTCTGATACCAATGCCCTATTTCCAAGGAGTTTAATTGTACTTAATCATACTTTTTTTTCTTTTTACATAGTACTTATCATATTCTAAAATAATTAATTTATTTAACACTTTTTTTTTTTTTGAGACAGAGTCTCACTCTGTTGCCCTGGCTAGAGTGAGTGCCGTGGCGTCAGCCTAGCTCACAGCAACCTCAAACTCCTGGGCTCAGGTGATCCTACTGCCTCAGCCTCCCGAGTAGCTGGGACTACAGGCATGCGCCACCATGCCCGGCTAATTTTTTCTATATATTTTTAGTTGGCCGATTAATTTCTTTCTAATTTTAGTAGAGACGGGGTCTCGCTCTTGCTCAGGCTGGTCTCGAACTCCTGAGCTCAAACAATCCGCCCGCCTCGGCCTCCCAGAGTGCTAGGATTACAGGCGTGAGCCACCGTGCCCGGCCTATTTAACACTTTTAATAATTTCTTTTCTGTCTTCCTCTACAAGGACAGAGATCTTTGTCTATTTTGTTTAACGATATATCCCAGGAATCTGGAATAGTGCTGGCACATAGTAGATGCTCAGTAATATTTTTAATAAAGACTTAAATAGGAGTGTTGGGTGCATTAAATAAGATGACTCAAATAACACTTTTGGTATTCTTTGCAGTAACTTTTGAATGAATAGGAGCAAAACAGATACCCTATCAGTCCTGCCTCCCCTTCAAAGCTTTGGGGAGTGATGGACCTCTCCTCCTCATAGAACAAAGGTGGGGAGGCCTCTACTTTGCATGCTTGTGACTAGATTGAACAATCAGATGGATAATGACCAGGTCATACGGCATACTCTATTTGCATTTATGAAATACCTTAAGGGCACTAAGTTACTAGAAAGTTTTTTATAACTCAAGACAGAATTTTAAAATACAGGTAGTTTCCAATATTTTTTGACTACTGGACACTGGAAAGGAAACCCTTCATTTCCCAAAGGCGACATTTTTCCGTGTCATTGGAAATGAAAATGTGATAATAACACTTCTGTTCTGGGAACCGAGGAGAGGCTAAAAAATGGGGAGTTGCCATGATGTGGAAACTGAAGACCAGACTAAATAACATTGAGATCTCAGGCATGTTCTTAGTACATCGTGCTGGTCCCACTTTAAGGAGGAAATAAAGAAAAATAATGAGAAAAAAATATGTCAGCCAAACAAAAGTAAGAGGTAGTCTGTGATTTTCATGAGAACAGTGTCTGTTTTGCTAACCATTGAATCCCACCTCCTAGCCCGGTACCTGGCATATGGTAGGTACTCAGTAAATATTTGTAAATACACTCTCAGCTTTTGCTGCAGTAACAAATGTTATTCTGAAGGCTTGCTGAAAAAACTCGCAAAAGACAGATTAATTGAAGAAAAGGCATACAAATTTAATGTGTATACATTGGAGCCTTCAGAATGGAGACCCAAAGACACAGGAGAAATTGTACATTTTTGTGGTTAGGTTCAACAAAGTATGGACAGAAATGTGATTGGGCAAAATTTAGAAATGTGATGGGACAAAAAGGGTGTGATATAATGCTAATACGCTGAGTGGGGAAACCCTCCCAGGCCTCTCTCTCTAGATTCTTCTTGGCCTCTCTGGGCTTGCATTCCTTCCTTCTGGGGATGGGGCAGGACCCTCTCTGGAATGGGGGTCTTATGGCCTACAGTCAAACAAGGTAGGTCAGGTAATTTTTTTTGTGGTCAGTTTTTAAACAGATAGGGCGGAGGGAAAGTTAGAGTAATATTTTTAGGTTTTCTGGCTGGCTTTGGGGAAAAAGAGTTGTGGTTTCTATGATCCGCCTTGGGAAAGAGGGATTCTAGTTTCTAGGGCTAGCCTCAGGGGAGAATGGGACTGAGAGACAGGAGGGAAGGAGAAGGTCAGAGAAAAACTTTTGCTTCTGAGGCCTTCATTTTGGGGTATTGTTTTCTGAGCCCCAAAACAAACAACCTGCCAAATCCCAGATACAACAAACCTTTATCTCTTGCTTTGGGTTCTGTAGGTTGGCTGTGGATCTGTAAGACACAGCTAGCCTGGCTTTTTAGCCTCAGGTTCAGGTCTGCTCCACATATCTCTCATTCCAGGACCCACGCCAAAAGGGGAGTAGCTCCCTGAGTCATGCTTGTCTTTCAGTGTTTAGCAGGCATACAAGACGCCTCTTAAAGCCTCTGCTCGAACTGAACTGATCACTATCACTTTGGCCCATATTCCATTGGTTAAAATAGGTCACGTGACCAAGTCCAAAGTCCATGGGAATGGGAAAATATACTCCACCTACTCTGCTGGATGGGATGTACTACAAAGTTGCCTGGCAAAGGGTGCCAGATACATAATTAAGACCTATCTCTTGTACTGGATAAGAGCTTGTTAAGGGCCAGGATGGTGCCAGGTTGGGCTCACCATTGAATCCCCAGCATTTAGGACAGTGCCTAGTATGTAGTAGGCACTTAATAAATGTTGAAATAATGGATGAATATATGGATCTCTGTGTTCTGTTAGAGTGTTACATGACCCATCTCTCTTTCTAGAATCTCAGAATGTTTCACAGTTCTATCAGAAATACCCCGCAATCACTTTGGAGAACAGAGGTCACGTTAGGATTTGGAAGAAAATATTACAAAAGGACAAAAGCTTGTTTAAGAGATTCTGCAAGAGGAACCTACAAGCTGGAATTTAAGTCTAACTCTGCAATCATAGACTGTATCTGGAAAGCCTTGATAAGAAAGATCCCTCTGATGACACTTGATTTCTAGCATCATCAAATAAAGTTAAATAGAAACACATTACACAAAGTTGCACAAAAACTCCAGGACACAAACCAAGTAGGCAAAACAGAAAAACTCATTACACAAGATTTGAGCGGAAAAAAAAGAAGCCATTACTGCCTGTTTACTTAGTCGTGTTGAATAAATCTTGAGTTGTTAAATAAAATGGGCCTTATTCTCAGTTAACTCCCCCGGGGGGCTCCCTGAGCAGTCAGACAGAGATGTTCTATGAAGAACCTAATTGTTCAGATACTGGGAGAAATCAAATGCCTACCTAATGGAGAATCAAAGGTATGCCCGTCCTTCTGCAGTTCCCACATTTTTCCAAAGAAGTATCCCAAAGCAAAGGCATATGAATACTGTAAGCATATAATTTCATTGAACTCTTGGGTTTTACTTTAAAAATCCATGCAAAGTTTGCTTTTTTTTTGTTCTTTACCTTATATAATATAGTTTATTTATTTTTTTAGGTCTTTTTAATTTCAAAATATTAATGGGGTACAAATGTTTTTGTTAAGTGGATACCTTTTATAATGCTTAAGTCAGGGCTATTAGTATGCCTGTCACCCAAATAGTGTTCATTGTACCTGTTAGGTTTTTTTACCCACCTCCTCCCCACTCCCCCTTCAAAGTTTGCTTTCTACTCCATAACATATCCAAGTTTGTTTTAATATAAAAATACCACTGAAAATAACTTATCGTGTAGTAAAATGGACACTCCTGGAAGATACACCTTGCTGCTTTCCATATGACTCCTTTCCTCAGCCTGTCCTCCTCTTCTCCAGCTCAGGCTCTCTTATCTCTGAGAAATGGGCCTTTTTATCATTGCGCTGAAGCTGTTAACCAGGTTATAATATTTAGATCAGGCTGGCCAGATTTTGCCACCTTATGCAGGAGGGATTCACAAAAGGGATGCCAGAAGGGAATTGAGAGGCTCTTCAGCAAACAAAGACCAAAAATTCAGAATCAACAAGAGTGCAATTGCCCCAAGGGCATTGGAGCATTTCTCCAGAAACTCTTTTTGAAATGATATGGAAAGGAGCAGAGAGCTCTTTTGCTGTTCTGCCCCCACGCTTAATTTGGGATATCACTCTAAACCCCATGCTTCTGAAATCCCCACCCCTACAGAAATCACCCAGTGTGTTTGCACAATGAAAATGTGTCTGGCTAGTGGGGTATAAGTCGTCCAATAGGAATCGAGAAGAGGCTTCTTTTTATGACTACAAGAGTAATTCTTATTCATTGTGTAACAAATTGAAAAGTGTGAAAAAAAGCAGGAAAACAGTAAGTTCATGACCCAGAGCAAGCCTATTATGGCATACTTTCTTCCAGATGTTTTTTCTGCCTTTTTTTTACATAATAGAGATCATACTACACATAAATTTTTATCTTGATTTTTGTCACTTAGTATTATAACATTTTTTCATGTCCTTAAATACTTTTTTAATGATTCTGCTTAATGACTACACAGAGTCCTGATATCTAGATGTACCATAATTTATTCAACCATTCTCTTAATGTTAGAGGCTTAAATTGTTTCCAATCTTTCAGTTTTCTAAATAACACTTGGATGAACATCTTTGTGTACAAAATTTTTTCCACACTATAGAATGCACACTTAAGTGTCTAACAATGAAGACTCAAAGGATTTGAACATTTTTAAGGCTCTTGATACATACTATCTATCAGGGCTCTTAGTGGCAAGCAACAGAAGTTGACTCTGGGAGATTGAGCAGAGAAGTATATTAAAGGATATTGAGTCTTTTACAGAATTGGTGGGAGGACTGGATAATCAAGGCTAAGCTGCCAGAAACAATGTTCCAAAGCAGGCCATAGAACAAGCTGATAGAAAAAATATCATAGTTTATGCAAATGGCACTCTCTAGACTTGTATATATGTGGTGGCCCTGAACCTCACTATAAAAAGTCCACTGCCCTGCATTGCTGCCAACACCCAAAAAAGCTGGACCCCTCCTTTCATCACTTGTGTCAGCACAAATGGAAGCTCCATGCAGAGCCTGGTTTAATCATCATCCTCACTGCCCAATATAAGTCTCCTGAAAGCAAAGCCAAGGTTACATGCTTGCAGCCTAGCTGCAAAGGACATTGAGAATCTGAGATGAGCCTTATAAACTTGGAATTTCCACAGATGTAGGAAGTAAGATTGCCAGATACAATACAAGATGCCTGGTTAAGTCTGAATTTCAGATAAATAAAGAATGATTTTTTAATATAATATCCCAAACATTTATAGGACATGTACTAAAAAATTATTTGTTGTTTATTTGAAATTCAGACTTAACCAGGCATCCTGGTAAATCCTGTAGTCGGTTTCTCTCTTCCATTACCTGACAGTACTGAGCCCTTTCAATTCCTTCTTTTAGCATATTCCTGTGTCTTAAAACCAGCACATACGTATGATAACAGGAATCTCATTTAGACTCTGTGCTGTTTGCTCGCTTTATACATTTGGATTCACAACTAAAGACATTCAAAAGCTCTCTTTACTCCTAAGAACCATACCTGACATTCAGGTCACTCAAATGATGATGGGGTTATGCCTTTGGGGGCCAGATGGCCTGCCTCCGCATAGATGTAGGCAACTGGATCAGAGAATATATATGATTTTCCCCATTATTTTGATTTCTCTCTAAAATAAACCCTTTATTATAATAAAATGTTGTGAATAATGATTTAATCTCTATTTAGAAAGAGGCAATACACAATTTATGTCAAGATTTGAAGAAACACAAACACCTAAGTACAATTTAATATCTTCTTCATTAAACCTCAGATATCATCAAGTACATCTTAACCTAACATTGCTATTCCCTCTTCCTTTCACTGATGATGCTTTGGATATTATTCACCAAAGTACTTTATCTGTAATACTTTCTACCAGTCTCAGAAAATCTTGAATTACTTGTTTTTTTCTGTGCCCCATTAGCTTAACTGTCTGTATCTTTTCCCTCCCATGACTCAAAATAGAAAGAAGAAATAAAGCTCACTGATGTGTTACCCTTGTGTACAGACTCTGCTTTCCTGTCCCTGAATTGTTCCAGGAAAAAAATTCACTGTCTACCAAATCCACTTATCCTGCCTTTGAATCTAGGTCTGTATAAAATCCCAATTTACGTCATATACTCAAGGTTATCTTTTATTTATTTTTTCAGTCTTCTCAAACTTCTTTTAAGACTACTTCTTAGTTTTGAAGAGATTGGACTATATAACCATCTGATTTTTTTTTTCTTCAATTCAGGCATTATGTTGTTAATGGCTACAAACTCTGGGAGTAGGTCACCTGGCTTTGAATCCTGATGTCTTTATCTAATGGCTCTCAATGTTTCAGCTTACTCCTTTGTAAAATTGCCATAATAATGGTACTCATTCCATAGAGTTGTCATGAAAATTAAATTTAATACTTGTAAAGCACTTAGATAAGTGGATGGCACATAGTGTGATATAAGTGCTATCTATTCAATCATGTAGGTGATAGAATCCCCAACCTAACGCAACAATGGAAAAGCCATGATCCATAAGGTTTGGGTGAAACTGGTGGGAAAATAATTTCCTTCCTTGCATCTGTGAACTGAGATAAAATTTTAAGGCTCACCCCCCCCCACCGGCTGACTAAATGGACCCCCTCGTGGCCAAAGGAATACCCTAAAACTAAATTGTCTGCCAAGAGGAAGGAGGTCAGACATGCCTTATCATTCCCCCCTCCCTTCTTGGTGACATCCTTTATAATCCATTAACAGGCCTAAGGCTATGCAAGACAAACCTACAGGTCCTCTGTTTACACAACAAATCTATGTCCAGTGGCTTATCTCTGATAATTAGCTCCTTATGTTGAAACATTCCAAGCCTTTACACAAAGCTTCATGTCTTAACCAATTACAAAAAATCTTTTAACCCACCTTATAACCTATAAGCCCCCGCTTCGAGATGGCCCACCTTTTCGGGCCAAACCAATATATGCCTCCCACGTATTGATTTATGACTTCACCTGTAACCCCTGTCTCCCTAAAATGTATAAAACCAAACTGTAACCCAACCTCTGCGAGTCCACTTGCTCAAGGCCTCTTGGACGTGGCTCCGGGTCATAGTCCTCAAATTTGGCTCAGAGTAAATCTCCTTAAAATTACTTTACAGAGTTTGGTCTTTTTTTCTGTTGACACATCTTAGTTTACAATATTATAAGTATGTATATAATACACAACTCAGACAAACTTCTACCCATAATTCAGTGTATTGTATTAGTCTCCACTGAGAGGCTAACTTCTAAAATATCATTATTAGAAATCCAAATAGTAATCTAGAAAAATACACATTTCAGTCATCTCTCAGTATGTTTCACCATTACATATGTGTACATGTGTTTTTTTTGTTTTTTGTTTTTTTTTTTTTTTTTGAGACAGAGTCTCACTGTGTTGCCTGGGCTAGAGTGCCGTGGCATCAGCCTAGCTCACAGCAACCTCAAACTCCTGGGCTCAGGCGATCCTCCTGCCTCAGCCTCCCGAGTAGCTGGGACTACAGGCATGCGCCACCATGCCCGGCTAATTTTTTCTATATATTTTTAGTTGTCCAATTAATTTCTTTCTAATTTTAGTAGAGACGGGGTCTTGCTCTTGCTCAGGCTGGTCTTGAACTCCTGAGCTCAAACGATCCACCCGCCTCGGCCTCCCAGAGAGCTAGGATTACAGGCGTGAGCCACCACGCCCGGCCTGTACATGTGTTTAATACAGGTGGGAACATTGTCTTCTGAACTTTTCTGAAATTTAGCAGATATCGATATTGGTAATGATAAAAGACATGTCTACAATATGTAAAATATTTGTATCTGGGCAACCAATCAGTGAAAAATACATTTGAAACACATTTGTAAATTTGTAAATTTCTTATAAAAAGTTCAGATTTATTAGCGATACGCTGTCCATGGATAAATAAAATGTCAAGAAAAACCAACTGAAATTCTGTTACTATTTTCTTTATGTTAATTACCAAGTAACAATCTTTACCATTTTAATAGCATTTACTACTCTTTCTTCTACAATTTTTAATAGCATTTGTTATTTTTCTAATTATAAATATGATGCACATTCTTTGTATAATTTTTTTAGAAAATACAGACAAGTATAAATAAAATACAGATCACCTCTAACCCCTCCATCCAATGATCACCACAGTTACCATTTTTAGTGCATTTCCTTACTATTTTTTCTACAAATGTATTCATTCATTCACTAATATTTATTGAGCAACTAGTATGTTCTAGGTGCTGCAGATACAGATACAGCAGAAAAGACAAAGTCTCTGTCCTTCTGGAGCTGACATTCTGTTGCTGGAGATCAAGAAAACAACCATAACAAAAATAAACATAAATAATATAATGTCAGATTAGGTAAGGGACCAGATTGGAAGGTTTATTGGCATTTTAGATAGAGTGGTCAGGCATGGCCTCCCTATAGAGGTGACATTTGAACTGAGGCCTAAATGAAGTAAGAGAGCATTCCAAGAAGCAAGAAAAATCAGTGCAAAAGCTCTGAGGTAGAAATCAGTGTTGCATTTTCAGAAGTTCTAGTCAAAAGGAGCTTTTTTGCTTAAGGGAGAGGGAAGACATACTTAGTGGGTAGGGCAACAATGCCTGACATTCTACCATTAGCCTCTTCTAGAGGATATTGGCCAAAAGGAGTATATACTCACGCATACATGATTAAGATAATATTATATCTACAGTTTTTTTCTCTCACTTTTAAAAAAATTAATATCAACATTTTCTCAAACCATTAAAGAAAACACAACTTTTAAATGGCTATATTACAAATGATTTAATACTTATATTCAGCATATAGATTTATAATTTTTATAGATAGTCATTCTATATAATTTTTATAATGTTGCAATTGAGATATTTGTATATAAATTCTTATGAAGCAACAGTGTTTAAATTTTTAAAGAAAGTGGTTTTTAAAAAATATGTGATTTTGATTTCTAAAAAGCGGAATAGAAAATTTGTTTCCAAACACACATATGGTAGTTTCTCTATATCTTAAATTTGTCGATTCTACTTAAATATTTATAGAGGCTTAAAAATATTTTCTCACCATAAGGTAGTTTCCACTCTATGTCCTTTTCTTTCTCAATGGAAGATTTAGGGATCATTTACCTTGTCTCCTTTTCAGCTAAAAGAATTGTGGCTCTTCAGTTTAGCACCTTGTCAATAAGACCCTGATGCTGTCTCTTCTTTGTTTATCTTCTCCTTTTTCTGATAACAAGTATTGGATTCCAGAAGGAGAGACTCTGTTTGACCAAGTTAATTACCAACACCTGTATTAGGCATAGACTATTTCAACAAGCCAATTCATATGTAGCCAGCCAATCTATGGATTGACTGTCACTGGGTAAGTGCCCATCTCTGGTCCAATCAGTGGCTACCATTAAGGAACAGCCTAGGGCCACTTACTTTAGAAGGGGATTGTAGGAATAGACAAGAATAGTAGGCATAGCTGATGCTGAGATTTATAGGTCTAACAGAAGGGAAGAGAAGCTTCTTTTCTCCATCACTGGGTCCTCTGCAGTATATCTGTGCAGAGAGGCCAATACATGGACTCCATAAACAGAGTTAGAGAATTTCATCTGGCTCTCTCACAAATATCTCAAACTCAACATGTGTAAAATTAAACTCTTGATTCCTTCTCCAAAGTCCTCCACAATCCATTCTAGTCTTTTCCATATCACTAAATGGCTCTACCATCCAGCCAATTTTTTTTATTTCAAAATATTACAAGAGTACAAACATTTTGGTTACATGAATTGCTTTTTTACAAATTGAGTCAAAGTTAAGTGTGTCCATCACCAGATAGCGTGCATTGTACCCATTAGGTGTGAATTCACCCATCCCCTCCTTCCCCCCAACCTACTTGATTTCCGTTGAATTTTACTACCATATGTGCTCATGAGTGTTGATCTATTAGTTCCAACATAATAGTGAGTTCATGTGTTTTTGTTTTTCCATTCTTGTGATACTTCACTTAAAAGGATGGTCTCCAGTTCCATCCAGGTTGTTACAAAAGGCATTAGTTCACCATTTTTTATGGCTGAGTAGTACTGCATGGCATATATACACGACATTTTATTAATCCACTTATGTGTTGATGGGCACTTGGGTTGTTTCCACATCTTTGCAATTGTGAATTGTGCTGCTATAAACATTTGAATGCAAATGTCCTTTTTTATAAAATGTCTTTTTTTCCTTTGGGTAAATACCCAGTAGTCCAGCCAATTTTTAAAGCCTCAAATCTGGCAGTCATCTTTGGTTCTTCCTGCCTAGTCCTTACATCCATTCTTCAACAAGTTTTGTAAGAGCTACATCCAAATATTTATCTATATCACACCTGTCTAAATATTTTCTTCTTTACTGCTACCAATTCTAGCCCAAAGGTACCACCATCTCTCACCTAAGCTATTGTAATTGCCTCCTAACTGGTTTTCTTGCTTTCATTCTTGACCCCTTACAATCCATTCTCCACAAAGCAGCCACAGTAATCTTTGAAAATATTAAGCTAGACTATATTACTCTTTGGATTAAAACTTTAATGGTTTCTCATTGTTTTTAGAAAAATGAGAGAGTAGAAAATATACAGGATCTCCTCTGGATTAAAAAATGTGCTCCCTATGAGGCAAGGCATAGATGTGGGAATAGGAGGGAAAAAAAGGTGTATTTGGAGGACAATGAGTAAATCAGCCCAGCTGGATAGGAGTTAGAAACTAATGTAAATAATTTCAAAGATATTTGGAGGTCAGATAACGGTGTTTGTATTTTATTTTCTAGACAATTGGGGAACCTATGAGGATTTCAAAGCAAAAAGACATGACAAAAATAGTCTTTGGAAAAGATTGAACCAATGGCAATGTTCAGTCTATTGTAGTCAGCAAGGATTAAAAAATAAGAATGGTGACAGTGGGGAGGGAAGGAAAGGAATGGATGCTGTGTGTTGTATAGAAAGAACCAAATTATCCCAGGTGTAAGAATAGTTCCACATCAGAAAATCATTTAATGTAAATCACCACTTATATACATAGATCCAGGAACAAAAGCATCTGATAAAGCTTATCACTCATTCTTTTTTTTTTTTTTTTTTTGAGACAGAGTCTCACTCTTTTGCCCGGGCTAGAGTGAGTGCCGTGGCGTCAGCCTAGCTCACAGCAACCTCAAACTCCTGGGCTCAAGCGATCCTACTGCCTCAGCCTCCCGAGTAGCTGGGACTACAGGCATGTGCCACCATGCCCGGCTAATTTTTTCTATGTATTTTTAGTTGTCCGATTAATGTCTTTGTATTTTTTTTTAGTAGAGACGGGATCTCACTCTTGCTCAGGCTGGTCTTAAACTCCTGAGCTCAAACAATCTGCCCGCCTCGGCCTCCCAGAGTGCTAGGATTACAGGCGTGAGCCACCACGCCCGGACCCTATAGTTTTTTTTTTTTTTGGTGAAATTTGGTAAGTTGATCCTCCAATTCATATGGAAGAGAAAAGTGCCAATAACCAACACATTTTGAAGAAGAACAATATGGGGGAATTTTCCTTACCCAATATGATTTCTTATTATAAAAGTACAGCAATGAAGACACTGTGCTACTGGCACAGGGATAGATCAGCAGTTCGGTGGAGTAGAACACAGAAGCCAGAACAGATCCACACATATATGCAAACTTGGTATACAGAGGTGACTTTACAGATAAGAGGGAAAAGGATGGACTATTGATTAAATGTAACTAGAACAACTTGCTTTCCAAATTGAAGGAGGTTGATAATATTAGATCACTACCATACACTGTGCCCATGAAATCATCCCAGGTTAATTAAATACCTAAATATGAAAACAGAATGTCAATACTTTTAGAAGAAAGTCTGATAATAAGTATTCACAAGAATGAGGAGAAAGAGGGCATGAGGAATTCTCATAATTTGCTTGTACAGGAGAGTACCACCACTTTGAAAAACAATTTGCCAGTTTATGGGAAAGGCGAGAGTGGGCCACACTATACAAACCCTAGAGAAATGCGTATATATATACACAAGGAAGCGTATGCAAGAATATTCATTCCAGTATCAACTTTGGTGGTAAAAAGTTGGAAATAACCTACACGTCAATAGGAGAATAGGTAAATAAATTGCAGTCTAGTCATGCAATAAAATAGTATATAGCAGTTCAAAGGAATGAACTAGATGTACATGTATTAATATGAAAAAACTCAAAATCATTATGTTGAATTACAAATGGAACTTGTAGAATGATATGCACAATAAACCACTTATGTAAAAAATTTAAATACACAAGACAATATTATATATTGTTTATGGATAAATGCATATGTAGTAAAAGTACAAATCCTCGCTTGGGAAGTATAATATATACATAGACTTTAGAGAGTGGTTATGTCTAATGGAGTGGAGAATAGGAGAGGAAAGGCACGGAAGGGACTTCGAATGTATTAATAATGTTTTATTTCTTAAAAAAACTCTGAAGTCCATATGACAAAATACTAAGATTCGTTAAGGCTGAGCAGTGGTCAAATGGGAGTTTATTCTCTGCAGTTTTCTGTGTGCTTGAAATATTTCATAAGTTCAAAACTTTTTTTAAAAAAGAATCAACAAGATTAGGTGATGGATAGAGTGTGGGTGTGAAGTCAAGAAAGGAGTCAAAGATGACTCAGGTTTTAATGTCTGGTGCTGACGTCAGCGACAGAAAAGGAGAAGCTAAGGAAGCTGGCTTAGTGGAAGATGATGAGCTGTATTTCAGATATGTGAAGCTGAAGGAAACAGCCGAACATCCAGCTAGAAATGCACATGAGGCTATGTGAATCTGCGGGTCAGGACAGGAAGTGAACCTGCCAAGAAGGAGTGGCAAAGCAGGGCCCTTGCCCTGAGACCCACCCTTTCATCTTGTCACAGGGGCCAGGCAGTAAGAGTGTTTAACAGAGGAGAGATTCCAGAAGGAGGGCATGAGGAACAATGAAGAGGTCAGGTAATGAGGACAGAAGAAAGGTTATTGAGTATGGCGATGATTGTCAGATGAGAAGATGAAAGGCCAGGTGACAGGCAGTGAAGGATCAAGAGAGTAGCGAAAGAAGGGGAAGCAGCAGTAAACCATTCATTTTATTTTTATTTTACTTTTTATTATTATTTTTTTAGAGACAGGGTCTCACTGTGTCACTGAGGTTGGAGTGCAGTGGTGTGATCATAGTTCACTGCAGCCTCAAACTCCTGGACTCAAGTGATCCTCCCTCCTCAACCTCCTGAGTAGCTGAGACTACAGGTGCATGCCACCACAACCGGCTAATTTTTTTAATTTATGTTTTATAGAGATGGGGTCTTACTATGTTAGTCTTGAACTTCTGGCCTCAAGTGATCCTCCTGCCTCGGCCTCCCAAAGTGCTGGGATTATAGGCGTGAGCCACCGCACCCGGCTGACCATTTATTTTAGAAGATGGGCAATGAAAGGGAGGAGAGCTACTATATAGTGTTTATGGGTAAATATACATGTAGTAAAAGTATAAAAACTAGTGGTGGGAAGTATAGACACAGACTTTATATATGTATAGATATTTATGTATGTGTATATGTACATGCATACATTCACACATGTACATGTGTATCAATATATGTATATGTATATCTGTATATAATGGAACATATTTTAATCATTCACAATACTAATTAATAAAGTATTCAAAATCTGTCACAATGAACAAATACATAGATATATATACACAAATATGATATATACATAATGATATATATGTATATTATATCATTGTAAATTTTATGTGAAGAGGGTACGAGGAAAGAATTAAGCATTTAGGATGAACCAAACCCCAAAGTTCTCAAATGGACTACCAGTCAAGATTGCAGAAAAAGAAAATCTCAGAAAGCTTTTCACCTGGAGTACTGTGAGGAAGACAAGAAGTCAAAAATGCACTGACTCCGTAGACATTTTCAGCCATTTCAAGAGAAATATGAAACCAAAGTCAATAGCCATTAAGGATTAAATACAAAAAGTAAATCCTCTAATACGGAAAAATTGAAAATTGCTACCCAACTACTAGCAAAAAAGCAATTCAATTGGCAAAGCACGTGATGTGAAGATCTCTTACATTCACAAATCAGAAGAGCAAACGACCATATGAGGTCACCAAGCTGGAGGAAGTCCAGAAAATCAAGTAAAGAAGCAAGGAGATGGAATAGTTTCCACAGAATAATAGACTATGCAGCATTTCCCACATGTATTTGACCAAGGGACACTCTTAATCGCGTGTGGCTGGAATTCCACAAGCAGCTCAAGATATAATGCTCACTTGAATTAAAGTAGACAACCAAACAACAAAAATGCTCTACTGGCAAACTAATTGCCACAAGAAACTATTACAATTTGAGTTACATGCTTTAAAAATTTTATAAGACATCACATACCTATGATAACATTTAAAAGATAGAAATATTTTTATTTTATTAAGAACAAATATATTAAGTTCAGATATTTTATATTTTTATGCTTTGTTATAAAATGTGGCATATAAGATGTAATGTTTAAAAACAAGGCTGGGCACAGCAGCTTGTGCTTGTAGTCCCAGCCACTGGGAGGCAGACGTGGGAGGATCACTTAAGGCTGGGAGTTCAAGACCAGCCTGGGCAACACAGCAAGACAGCACCTCCAAAAAAAAAAAAAATTAAATAAACAAATTAGCCAGGTGTGGTGGCTCACCCCTGTAATCCCAACACATTGGGAAACTGAAGCAGAAGGATGGCTTGAGCCCAGGATTTCAATGTTGCAGTAAGCTATGATCGGGCCACCACACTCCAGCCTGGATAAGAGAGAGACCCATCTCAAAAAATAAATAAATAAATAAAAATGAGAATGGTGCTTTTTTTGTATTTTCATTACATACTTTCTTAATTTTCTGAACAATTGTGCTGAATAGAAATTTTATATCATGCAGTCATTCAACAAATATTTATTAAGCACCCACGATGCACCAAGCACTGTTCTAGGTACTGTGGATGAACAAAACAGACAAAAAGCTCTGCTCACACAAGGCTTATATTCTACTGGGGAGAGACAAACACTAAACAAAATATACAGGTAATAAGTGCTATGAAGAGCAAACAAAACAGGGAAGGGAAAAAAATAGAGAGTCCTGGGGGTGGGTTGCAATTTTAAATTAGGGTGTTCAGGGAAGGCCTCACTGAAAAGGAGGCATTTGAGCAAAGCAGAGAGGAAGGGAGAGAGGGAACCACCCGTCTGTCTGGGGTAACAGCATTCCAGACAGGGCAGACAGCAAGTGCAAATGCCTTGAGGCTGGAGCATGCCTGGCGTATTTGAGAAAGAGCAAGGAAGCTGGTTGCCTGCTGAGAGTGAGCCAGGGGTAAGACCGACGAGAGGGCAGAGAAGTCACCAGAGGCGAGGGTGTGGAACCATGGTAAGGACTCTGGCTTTTGGTGAGTGAAATGAGGAACCAGAGGGGAGCTTTGAGCAGGCTGCTGTGATCTAACTTCCATTTTAACAAGATCACTCTGGCTGCAGTGTTGTAAACACACTGAAGGTGCCAAGGCTGTAAGCATGGAGACCATTTAGGAGATTGGTTGTACATTCTTAGTAAGAGATGATTCATCATCTCAGTAAGAGATGATGGTGCAGTGGACAAAGGTGTTAGTGGAGGTGGTGAGAAGTGGTTTCATATTTTGAAGGTAGGGCCACCAGTATTTGTTAATAGATTGGATGCAGGATGTGAGAGAAAGACGGGGGGCGGGGCTCGAAGGTTTGGGTCCTGAGCAACTGGAAAAATGGAATTGCCATAAACCGAGATGTGTAAGCCTCTGAAAGCTTTTTTAGGGGAAGATGAGCAGCTTTGTTTTGGACAAATTAAGTTTTAGATGACTATAATAAATCCAGTCAGGGCTGTTGAATAGATAGTTGGATAGATGAGTCTGCGGTTCAGGGGAGAGATCTAGGAAGTTGTCAACATATAGATACCTGGGGTCTGATACAGTAGCCACCAACCACATGAGACTACTGAGCACTTGAAATGTGGCTAGTCTGAACTGAGATATGCTGCAAGTGTAAAATACTCTGCAGATCAGGCCAGGTGCAGTGGCTCACGCCTGTAATCCTAGCACTGTGGCAGACTGAGGTGGGGGAATCCCTTGAGCTCAGGAGTTCAGAGACCAGCCTGAGCAAGAGCGAGACCCCATCTCTACTAAAAATAGAAAAAATTAGCCGGGCATGGTGGGGTGTGCCTGTAGTCCCAGCTACTAGGGAGACTGAGGCACTTCTAACCCAGGCAACAGAGCGAGACTCTGTCTAAAATAATAATAATAATAATAATGATAAAAAATACTCACCAGATGTGGAAGACTTAATACAGAAAAAAGAAAGTGAAATATCTCATTCATAATTCCTTATATTGATCACATGTTGAAATTACAATATTTTGGATATATTGGGTTTAAGAAAATACATTATTAACATTCATTTCATCTGTTTCTTTTTATTTTTTAATTTTTTTTTTTTGAGCCAGAGTCTCACTCTGTTGCCCGGGCTAGAGTGAGTGCCGTGGCGTCAGCCTAGCTCACAGCAACCTCGAACTCCTGGGCTCAAGCAATCCTCCTGCCTCAGCCTCCCGAGTAGCTGGGACTATAAGCATGTGCCACCGTGCCCGGCTAATTTTTTCTATATATTTTTAGTTGTCCAGCTGATTTCTTTCTATTTTTAGTAGAGACGGGGTGGTCTCACTCTTGCTCAGGCTGGTCTTGAACTCCTGACCTCAAACGATCCTCCCGCCTCGGCCTCCCAGAGTGCTAGGATTACAGGCGTGAGCCACCGCGCCCGGCTTCTTTTGATTTTTTGAACGTGGCTACTAGAATATTTAAAATTATGTATGTGGCTCACGTTATATTTCTTACCACATGGTACAGATGGTACCATAAAGCCATAAACACTGGATAAGATCATCAAAAGGGAGTCAGAAGAGTAGCTAGAGAAGAGGCCCAAAGATTGAGGCCTCATTGACAAGAAATATATACTGTGTGTTTTATTTATATTTGTATATATATTTCACACATACACACACATATATACATTCAACTTTACTGAGCTTTAATTGTAAAAAAATAAAGCACACTCATTTTATATATATTCATGTAACCACCACCCCACTATATTTTGTTTTCTTTGCAGCTTAATATAAAGAAACCATTTTGAATAGATTCATTGGAGCAAAGGGAGGAACACAAATCCCCTATTTTCCAATATTTAGGTACTCTTTAATTCGGCTGTTTCAGAAATCATTATTATTTCATTCTAGATAACTCACCCCTTGAGTTTTTAGATATCAAAGGCTCTAATTGTTTACATTCACTTTTAATTATTCTAACTCTGTTTGTTAGGTTCAAACACAGTTGGAGCCGCAGAAGACTGTTTTTCGCTTGTTTGTTTGTTTATAACTTTTCTTTCAACCAAATATTCCCCAGGAATGAGGAGAATGAATTTATATAGCACAGCGCCAATTGCATAGGGCTCAGCAGACTACCTCTATACATCTCCAGGGGAGTGCCATTCGCATAATCCATGATGTGATTGGCATTCTCTAGAATTGTTCAGTGTGGCTGCCCTGGTGGTATTTATGTTTAATACCACCAGGGCAATTTCTGAATGTCACAGAAACTGCCATCACTGGGGAGGACAATATATTTCAGTATGATGTTGTGTTGGTTACTGCTGCCTATGCATTAATTCCCTGACTATTATGTTTTCATTCTCCTAGTGATCTTTTATGCACTTTTAGCAGTTGTTGGGCACGGCACACCATTTTAAAAGGCAGTTTATCACATAACAACAACTATACGAATGTGTTCCCTTAGACCTCATGGTGCCCAACGCATCCTGGCTTCTTTGGCAGTCTTTTTATGCCCTTTATCCACTCCAAACCAGCACTCGTGAGCAGTTTATCAGGGCAGGATTAACTTTTAGACTTTTGAGGAAGGAAATTTCTGAAAACAGACAATATATAGACAATATATATCATATTGCTACAGTTTTGCGAGCGCAACTTCTCTCTTTACTTTTTATTATGGAAATTTTGATATATGATGTACACAAAAGAAGAAAAAAATGATATAATCAATCCTCAGGTATCCATTTTCAGCTTCAACAGTTATTAGCTTTTTGCTAATCTTGTTTCATCTACCACCACCACCTCCACTTTTTGCTGTATTTTTTTTTATCATCTGAAATTTGTGCAACATACAGTTAACCATTTTCTTTTTTATAGTCCAGAGGTCTTTTTTTTTTTTTTTTACAGCTATTATGCCATGAATTCCCAGGGAACAGGTTCCAGCAGCTCGGGCTCCTTTCCCTTGGTTCTCACAGAGTGTGCTTCTCTGGGTGGAGCAGGCTGGCGCTTCAGTTGAACCCAGGCACCTCTCTTCGGCTTCCTTCTTTTTCTGATCATTTTCCTTCACACGTTTCAGGAAGCTATCTCGACTCTTAGAGCACTTAATATGCTCAATACGCACATTAATTCTCTTGGCAAGAATCAAGAATCTTGCCCTTAACTTGTTTGTTTCCAATAATACCAGCAGCATGCTGGGTAACATTGTAGACTCTTCCAGTTTTGCCATGGTAACATTTGTGTGGCATTCCATTTTGAACAGCACCGTGTTCCCTTGATGTCTACAGTATCGCCTTCCTTGTAGATTCGCAGGTATGTGGCCAAAGGAACAAATCCATGTTCTCTAAAAGGCCTAGAGAATATATAGCAGGTGCCTCTGTTCTTTCCCTTGGTGTTCCTCATTTTGGCAAATTCCTGGAAGATGGTAGTTTTGGCTGAAAGGAAATAGTGTACAATTCCATGGTATTTAGCCTAGGGAGACTCAGAAAACAATACCCCAGAATACCTCAGAAGCAGCCTCAGAAGCAAGTTTTTCTCTGACCTTCTCCTGCCCTCTTGTCTCTCAGTCCCATTCTCCCCTGAGGCTAGCCCTAGAAACTAGAATCCCTCTTTCCCAAGGCGGATCATAGAAACCACAACCCCTTTTCCCCAAAGCCAGCCAGAAAACCTAAAAATATTACTCTAACTTTCCCTCCACCCTATCTGTTTAAAAACTGACCAGAAAAAAAAATTATCTGACCTACCTTGTTTGACTGTTACAAGACTCCCATTCCAGAGAGGGTCCTGCCCCATTCCCAGAAGAAGGAATGCTGCTCAGAGAGACCAAGAAGAATCTAGACAGACAGGCCTTGCTGGGTTTCCCCAGTCTACTAGCATTAGATCACACCCCTTTTTGTCCAATCATATTTCTACCTCGCTGTTCATATTTTATTGAACCTAAGCATAAAAATGGACCATTTCTCCCGTGTCTTTGGGTCTCCATTCTGAAGGCTCCCATGCATGAATGTTAAATTTGTATGCCTTTTCTCCAATTAATCTGCCTTTTGTGAGTTGATTTTTCAGTGAACTTTCAGAGGGCATTCAAAATGCTGTGCAACCACTCTCTCTCTCTCGTTTCAAATGTTTTCATCACCCCAGAAAGACGCCCTGTACCATTAAGTAATCACTCCCCATTTCCCCCTCTCCCCAAGCCCTGACAACCACTAATCTGCTTTCCATCTCTATAGATTTGCCTATCCTCGGTATTTAATATGCAATGAATCATACAATATGTGACTTTTTGGGTCCGGCATCTTTCATTTAGCATGTTTTAGAGGTTCATCCAATTTGTGGCATGTATCAGTAATGAATTACAATTTATGGCTGAATAATATTTCATTATATGGATATACCACAGTTTATTTATCCATTCATC
This sequence comes from Propithecus coquereli, assembly GCF_000956105.1. Classification (NCBI taxonomy): domain Eukaryota; kingdom Metazoa; phylum Chordata; class Mammalia; order Primates; family Indriidae; genus Propithecus; species Propithecus coquereli. The sequence goes on along the minus strand of NW_012149975.1, from coordinate 1,052,571 downwards.
CACTGAGAGACATTTGGGCTGTTTCCACCTCTTGGCTATCATGAATGATGCTGCTATAAACATTTACGTACAAGTTTCTGTGCAAACATATGTTTTCATTTCCTTTGGATCTATACCTAGGAGTGGAATTGCAAGATCATATGGTAATTCTATACTTAACTTTTTGAGGAACTGCCAAATCATTTCTCATAGCAGCTGCACAATTTTACATTCCCACCAACAATATACAAGGGTTCTAATTTCTTTTCTTTTTTTTTTTTTTGAGACAGAGTCTCACTCTGTCACCTAGGCTAGAGTGCCGTGGTATCAGCCTAGCTCACAGCAACCTCAAACTCCTGGGCTCAAGTGATCCTCCTGCCTCAGCCTCCTGAATAGCTGGGACTACAGGCATGCACCACCATGCCCGGCTAATTTTTCCATGTTTAGTAGAGACGGGGTCTCACTCTTGCTCAGGTTCGTCTCAAACTCCTGACCTCAAGCAATCCTTGAGTGCTAGGACTACAGGCATGAGCCACTGCGCCTGGCCAAAGGTTCTAATTTTTGTACCTGTGGACAACACCTGCTATTCTCTCTCTCTCTCCCTCTCTCTCTCTGTATACGTGTGTGTGTGTGTGTGCGCCTTATAGCCATCCTAGTGGATGTGAAGTGGTATCTTATGGTTTTGACTTACATTTACCTATTGACTAATGATGCTGAGCATTTTTTTCATGTGCTTGTTGGTCATTTGTGTATCTTCTTTTTTTTTTTTTTTTTGAGACAAGCGTCTCACTCTGTTGCCCTGGCTAGGGTGCCATGGCGTCAGCCTCACTCACAGCAACCTCAAACTCCTGGGCTCAAGCGATCCTCCTGCCTCAGCCCCCCGAGTAGCAGGGACTACAGGCATGCGCCACCATGCTCGGCTAATTTTTTTATATATGTATATTTTAGTTGTCCAGCTGATTTCTTTCTATTTTTTTTTTTAGTAGAGACAGGGGTCTCGCTCTTGCTCAGGCTGGTCTCGAACTCCCAAGCTCAAACAATCCACCTGCCTCGGCCTCCCAGAGTGCTTGGATTACAGGCGTGAGCCACCGCGCCAGGCCTGTATATCTTCTTTGGAGAAATGTCTGTTCAAGTCCTTTGCCCATTTTTTAATTGGACTGCTTGCCCATTTCTTGTTGAATTGTAAGAGTTCTTTACACATTCTGAGTACTAGACCCTTATCAGATATACGATTTGTTAATATGCTTCCCATTCTGAAGGCTATCTTTTCATTTTCTTGATAATGTCCTTTGATGCACAAAAGTTTTTAATTTTGATGAAGTCCAATTTATCTATTTTTTTTTCTTTTAGTGCTTGTGCTTTTGGTGTCAAGTCTAAGAATCCATTTCCAAATTTGAGGTCACAAAGATATATCCTATGTTTTCTTCTGAGAATTTTATAGCTTAGCTCTTATATTTTGTAGTTTAACTCTTCTATTTATATTTAGATCAATTTTGGTTAATTTTTGTATATGAAGTGAGATCAGGATCCAACTTCATTCTTTTGCATGTGGTTTTCCAGTTGTCCCTGAACAATTTGGTGAAGAGACTCTTTTTTTCCCTCATTGTATGTTCTTGACACTTCCTGTAGTATTTTAAAACAAATCCTAGGCATCCTGTTGCTTCATCTGTAAATACTTCAGTGTTCATCTCAAGTCAATAAAGACTTTTTAAAAACATAACCGTTATGCCATGGTCGCATCTAACAAAATTAACAATTATTCTTTAATATCATCTAAGATCCAGTCCGTATTCAGGTATTCCTGTTGTCTCAAAAGCGCCTTATAGCTGGTTTGATTGAAACAGGATTCAAACAAGTTTCACACACTCAGCCACAGTTCCTTTCACTCTGACATATCCGTTAGGGCCTGAATCCCACTGCTACCACCACAGGTAACAGGTGAGAGCAAGAACAAACAAAATATCTTCCATTTCTGGCACTGCCAGTGACCATTTCCTTGTTTTAATAATGATAGTGTTCCAGTTATCAACTGTTAATAACAAATCACCCCCAAACTTGCTGGCTTAAAAGAACAACATTGCTTTTATGATCTCTCCTGGTTTCTGTGGATCAGGAATTTCAGGAAGGGCTCGGTTGGGTAGTTCTGGCTGAGTCTTGCCTGTGATTGTGGTCAATGGTGATTAAAGCTGGTATTGCAGGGCCACTGAAAGCAGGGGTCTACCCAGGCCTTCCCTTCATTTCATGTAGTCTCAGGGCCTCTCTACATGGGCTAATTTGAGCTTTCTCACTGCATGATGGCCTCAAAACAGTTGGGTTGCTTACATAGCAGCTCAGGGCTCCAAGCAGGTATCCAAAAGAACCAGGCAGACACTGTATCACTTTTCATGACCTAGTAGCAGAAGTCACATTGTGCTTTTCTACCACAGTCACAAGCCCACCTAGATTCAAGGGGAGGCAACATAAACCCCCACCTCTTGAAATAGGTGCACTGGCTTCATGAATGTGCAACCCACACTTAGTTTAATGGTCTCCTGTTGCTGTCCTGAAATTCTTAATACATTTTGAATAAGGGGCCCAGCAAATTGTGTAGCTCGTTCTGCCTTCAAGGGAGAATGTCAAAGTCACATTGTAAAAAGAGCATATGGGATGGGAGATACTATTGCGGCCATCTTTGAGAAATAAAATCTGCCACAGTTAATGCTTATTTGAGTGGTTACTGTGTGCCAGGCACTTTAGCTCATTAAATTTCCACAACCATGTAAGGCAGGTACTATTATTATTTCCATTTTCCAGGCGGGGAAAGTGGCTTGCTCATGTTCACTCCATTAGAGAGTGGGAGGACCAGGATTTGAATTCAGTTCAATTTGACTCTTGTACCCTAGTGCTCACCCACTGTGTTATCCTGCTCATGTTGATTAATTTTCTTGTCGGCCCAAACCATCTGGGTTGTTGAGTTTCTATTGGTTCTCCGGGGTGGTCAGATAACAGCAGTTATCGTAGTGCCTAGCACATAGCAGGAGCTCAATAAACTTTCACTCCCCTCCTTTCCCCTTAGTATGCTCTGCACTCTTGGTTACATTCATTACCATTAGGCCCTCTTTTTGGCATCAGTAGAAGGAAGGTCTTTATTCAGTAAATGTTGATGGTACACCTACTAGGCATCAGGCTAGGTGCTTTCCATCCCCTTTTTCTGGCCTGTGGGATATCCCTATCTCTTAGGTGGTTTATTTTCCTTTGTCTGAATTAACCCCAGTCTTGTTTTCTGTATAAAGCAGCACTTTAAAGACTATACGTGGCGGCTCACACCTGTAATCCTAGCACTCTGGGACGCTGAGGTGCAAGGGTCACTTGAGGTCAGGAGTTTGAGACAAAGCTGAGCAAGAACAAGAGTGAGATCCCGTCTCCACAAAAAATAGAAAAATCAGCCGGGTGTGGTGGCGCACTCCTGTAGTCCCAGCTACTTGGGAAGCTGAGGCAGGAGGATTGCTAGAGTCCAGGTGTTTAGGGTTGCAGTGAGCTATGATAATGCCACTGCACTCTAGCCAGGATGACAAAGTGAGACTCTGTCTCAAAAAAAATAAAAATAAAAATAAAGAAGCGGTTTGAACTAGAATGTAGTCACTAGGCAATTTGTAATGTCTGCTCCAAGCTCTAATTATCTGCCTTCCCTGTCCTTGTTTCTGCTCTGATCCTAGTCCTTGAAACTTTCTAGACACAGCCTATATAGCCCAAAGGCTCCTGAAAGTCCTCCGTTGCTCTTTTCAACTCTGCCTCAGGAATAGCTTCCCCTGAACTTGCCCAGTGCCAAGTCCTCATCTCCTTTCCCCAACCGGGACCATTTGGTCTCTTTATAAGTTTCTCATTCAGGAATATACATTTACGTAGTAAAAAGCAACACCTAATGCTTTCTATCACATTTGAAATACTTAAGAACCTCACATTGGCATATCATTAGTCTCCTGTAAGCGAGAAGGTCATCCTTAAATCCACAAACACTCTATGGGTGGAGAGTATACCCTTTGAAGGAGGTGAATTTAGAAAAAAGTGAAAAAGAGGGTGAAGCTTGTGGCTTTGTCTGCGAAATAAGAAACCTCTCATTATTCCAAGTGGTGTAATAGGCTATTAACATATATTCAAGGCTGGGCGTGGTGGCGCACGCCTCTAGTCCCAGCTACTCAGGAGGCTGAGGCAGGAGGATTGCTTGAGCCCAGGAGTTTGAGGTTGCTGTGAGCTAGACTGACGCCATGGCACTCTAGCTCAGGCAACAGAATGAGACTCTATCTCCAAAAAAAACAAAAAACAAAAACAACAACAACAACAAAAATATATATATATATATATTCAATAAGGTTTATATTGTTAAAAACATCTTTTAATTGCAATACAGCTTTTCACTTTCTAAAATTCTCACATATTGCATACATTATTGTATCCAGTCTGACAACCTCATATAAATCCATGAATAATGGATCAATATAAAGGCAGATGGAGTTTCTCTCAGGGTCATTCAGGTTACTCAACCCTATGTGGCTTCTATTCCTGGCTCTGCCAACAACTGTGTGACTTATCTGACTTGGTTTGTTCATCTGTAAAATGGGAACAAATAATCTCAGCTCTGCCTACCTTCAAGATTGTTTTGAAGGTTGAAAGAGATAATGGATATAAATGTGCTTTGGGGATTATACAGCTCTCCTGAATTATAGTTTGCTTGTTATAAAGGCCTCAACAACGCACAGAAGTGGACGTGGCATCATGTCCCCTTTTCCTTTGTTTTATTTATGTCATCACAGTAATCATGAATATATTCTCACTGGAAAAGCCTCACACAATTTGTATATATTAATTAATTAATTATTGTGTGACCCTTACTTATGTGCCAGGCACTGTTCTAGGCCTGGCCTGTCCAACAGAGTAAGCCCTAGCCACATATGGCTCCTGTGACTGAGGAAATGAATTTATAGTTTCATTTAATTTTAATTAATTTATACTTAAATATAGAAATGGATACACAGTACAGTTATTGGAAAACTTCTAAAGATGTTTTGAACAACTTGGATATGTATGTGTGAATCTACTCCTTCAACTATAAGTTTCTGAAGTCTAAATATAGATCCTCATGGATTTCTGATAAAAATTTAGCATCTCAGTTATAATGTAAAAGTGAAATATACTCAGGATTTTGAAGACTTACTATGAGAGAGTAAATAAATTATCTCATTAATAATTTTTATATTGATTGCATGTTGACTTGACAGTATTTTGGATATGTTGGGTCAAAGACAATCTACTATTAAAATTAATTTCACCTGCTTCTTTTTTTAATTTTTAATGTCACTACTATTAAATTTATAATTACATATGCAGCTTGCATTATATTTCTATTGGACAGTGCTGCTCTAGGCACTGAAGATAAAGCAAGGAACAAAGCAGATAAAATGTCCTGCCCTCATGGAACTTACATTTTAGTGTGGAAGACATGATAAATAAAATAAATATGTAAATATACATAACATATCAAATGGCAACAAGTGCTTTGGAGAAAAATAAAGAAGGGCAAGTTAGACAGGAGATGGTAGGAGGGCTGCACTTTTAAATAGGAAGCTCAAGGAAGGCCTAACTGAGAGGCTGGCTGACTTTGGGCAAGACCTAAAGGAGTTGAGGGAACAAGCAATGAAGCTACCTGGCGGAAGAGCCTTCCAGTTCAAGGGACCAGTTAAGTGATGAGGCCTTGATGACAGACAGGCCTGGAATTTCAAGAACCTGCAAGGAGGCCTGTGTGGCTAGAGCACAGAGTGCAAGGGGGAGGATCAATAGGCGATGAGATAGACAGGTGTGGGACAGGTGATAGAGTGGGCCAGGTGAAGTAGACTGTAATGGGCACCTTCTGACATGGCTTCCAGTGATCCCACCTCCTGGTATTAATGCCCTCATGTAATCCCTTCTCCTTTGGTGTGAGCTGGATCTAATGAAGAGACTCCAGTAAAACTGATAGAATGCCACTTCCAAGTTTAAGTTATAAAAGACTATGGCTTCCACTTGGTAGTCTTGCAGTACTCACTCCCTCTTGTTTGCTCACCTTGATGAAATGCGGTGTTACAAATTGCCCTCTGGAGAAGCTCATGTGGCAAGAAACTGAGGCTAGTCTCTGACCAGCAGCCAGTGAGGAACTGGTCTTCAGTCAAACAACCTGTGAGGATCTGAATCCTGCCAACAATCACTGAGTGAGCTTAGAAGCAGATTCTACCCCAGTTGAACCTTGAGATGAGTGAGGGCCCACCTGACATCTTGATTACAGTCTTGTGAGAGATCCTGGACCAATAACTTCATAGCAGCCCAGTGAGAGACTCTGGTCTGGATGACCCCCAAACTGTGAGATAATAAATGTGTGTTGGCCGGGCACAGTGGCTCACGCCTGTAATCCTAGCACTCTGAGAGGCCGAGGCGGGTGGATCGCTCAAGGTCAGGAGTTCGAGACCAGCCTGAGCAAGAGCGAGACCCCCGTCTCTACTAAAAAATAGAAAG